>NC_135443.1:10314896-10622396 GCF_051991255.1 Vanacampus margaritifer
ACGGCATCACAATCTATCAAGTCTTGCATCATGCTCACTTGCATGCTATTATCTGCAGTGTTTCTTATTCCAGATCCCAGACTCGACTCAGCCTCGCCATTTCCTTTGCAGCGATGGGTCTATTTGTATCTGCGGGGACCCTGTTCTCCATGCTCCTCATTAGCAGGTAAGATTGCTCGTAGAGGAAGAAAAACAATCGCTGAAATTTGGAGACACAAACCAATTTCAACAGGCGGGAAACATAATGGGCTCTATTTTCGTAGACAGCACACGTGTGTGAGGGCGTTAAAAACTGGCATGATTTTTGTACACTCACCTGGCGCACTTCACAGCTGGGTGGCTGAAAGTAGACTAAACTTAAGACCAGCTGGAAGCAGGTCTAAGTTGTGGCGTGGGGGGTATAATGCAATTTTGATGAACTCCAGCGGAGCTGCTTCCACTGGTCGAGAAGTCGGCTGTGCTAACGCCCACAACGGCGCAATTACTGGTTTAACTGTGCTCGCCTGCGAATAAACCAAAAGAAGGAAAAGTCCAGCCCTGCGCACAATTATACTGTGCTTTGCGTTTGACTACAAATAGAGCCCAGCAAGTGATAGATAGATAGATAGATAGATAGATAGATAGATAGATAGATAGATAGATAGATAGATAGATAGATAGATAGATAGATAGATAGATAGATAGATAGATAGATAGATGGATAGGAAAATTATTAAACATTTATTTAAAAAAAAAATGCTCTTATTTTAATACAGAAATAAAAAAATAAAAAAAAGTCGTAGTGCACTCTTCTGGCAATCAACTGCAAAATGAACTTTTATCCCAGTCGCAAGTTTAGCCGTGTATATGTTGTGGATTATGTTTAAATAGTGAATTGGTGGGAGGAAGATTTGTTTGGAAGGCGTAACTCACGTTATGTTTTGTAGGCTAACGGGCTAGCTAGCAGGAAGCTACAGCGCGCAGCATAGATAGATAGATAGATAGATAGATAGATAGATAGATAGATAGATAGATAGATAGATAGATAGATAGATAGATAGATAGATAATTAGATAGATAGATGGATAGATTCATCCGTCTTGGAAAACAAGAAGCTCTTCAAATAACACATTTTATTACATGATATATTCTGTTGTTAAGACCTTCATCTGTTCCTTTAGGTATTACACTAACAACCCCCCAAAATTGTATAAACTCAAAGTGATGAGATAACTGTCAATGTGTGTTTGTAGTGCATTTGTATTCCACTCATAGAGGGAAATTGATCATTCATAATCACGCTAAAGCTGTCCAGCCTCTGATCTGAGCACCAATGAAGGTTTTCTGATGGACTGCATAGTACTGCAGGTTAGGACCCCGACGGCTTTATACAAAACAATTACATGGAGCCTACGATTGTAATAAGGCACTGCTTAAAAGAAATGTAATTTAAAACGTGCTGTTTTGAAAAGTCAAAATTAATCGGGTTGGGGAGACCTTCGATCACAATCCTGACAGAACAATTAAGTTTTGGATCTTTAGGTGTTGTGTTTTGCTCTTGGATAAGCTTTGAGTGAATGCTCACCATATACGAGCTCAGACAGAAGGAGGAGTAGAGGCATCTTTCCTGATAGCAGACAAATGTGGCGCAACATTTCCCATCATCCCTATGAGACCTGTGCTGGTGCGTCTGTGTATCAGATCCGTGCAGGCCTAATCAGATGTGCTCAACAGCATCATGAAAGCGTTAATGGAATTTTAATGTTCATGGTCTGAAAACTGGAGTTGATTGTCCATGCCTTGATATTTCACACAGAAATGAAACAACCATTTCCCACTCCTCTTCTCACCTCACATAAAGCCTTTGGTTCTATAAATTTGACTTTGACTGCACTTTTTAAATGTGTAGCATGTCTTTTATAGTTTTCGATGACTTTAATGTTTTTGCACTGACTGGTTCGGCACTTAAATTTTCGTTGTACAATGACAATAAAGATTCTATCTATCTATCTATCTATCTATCTATCTATCTATCTATCTATCTATCTATCTATCTATCTATCTATCTATCTATCTATCTATCTATCTATCTATCTATCTATCTATCTATCTATCTATCTATCTATCCATCCATCCATCCATCCATCCATCCATCTCCACTAGCCATTTATTTCTGATGCAATGCTGTCTGACACCTCTTTTTCCATATTGATCAGCCTTAATTGTAGGTGCCCTATCTGGAACAATATGCCTCTGTTGGGATTCTCTGCCATTTTAATCTTCTAAAGCGATTGGTCATGATTTCACTGCTACCAACATTTCCTCATTATTCCATTACAGTATATTGCAAGTTTCAAACTACGGGAGCCCAATACAAATAACAACATGACCTCTGCATGAAGAAAACATTGTATGATTACAGTTTGTGTGTCATTCGCAAGACTAACTAATTAACTTACTAACTGTTAAGTACAGTTTAACACTATCTACAACAATAGACATATGTATGATTCAAATACCAACTTGCTGACAGTGTCAATCAAAATTTCACTTTGTTGTCTTTGGAAAGTTATTTTATATAGCTTTTGTGTTGGTTATCGTTGTATTGTTCACATGGTCATGACGTGGCTGGTTGATGTAAATTTAACCCTGGAGAACCCAAAGGGTCAAATTTGGCCCCTATAAATTCTGCTACTCAAATAACAAAGACCTTTTTTTTTTTTTTTTTTTTTTTACAAATTTAACTTCAAAAGTCCAGAGTGCCACTTCTGACCCCTGCATGGGGCCATCTAGTGGATGAATATTGCACTTACATGAGCCAGAGTGGTGGTGACAAGATGGCTAAAATGCAACAAATAAAACAAAAAATATATATTGTTCAATGTAGCTGTGTATTTGATTGATTATTTTTTCTTAAATTCTAAATAGTTTACTGACAGTTTTTGTTATTCTGATTTTTCGAAATGATACCCCTAAATCCCAAAGGGTCAAATTTCGCCCTAATCCTAAATTAGGGAATACATTGAAAAAACATATATTTTGGTGTTCAGGGAATTTATAGCAGTCATTTAATGTATAATTCATAATTTTCCAAAGAAGAAAAGGGTTCTTGGGTACTCCAGGGTTAAAATATACATCATTTTGCTATACAGTAATAGCAACTCACAAAATTCATATATGCTAAACATACAACCATTTTGTGTATGATAGGGCATGTTGGTCTGGAATTAGCTTTAGCCTTGAGTAAGTCTATTTTCGTAATGGTAAAGACGCCTGTAAGTCTGCTAACAAAATAAAACGTGTCGCTATTTAAATAAAGGAGCACCGTGGTATAGCATGATCCATCTGAAGGCCTGCAGTGCTTCGGCTTCCTTATTAAAGTGCGTTTTCCACTTGATCTAGACATTAAAAGCTTAAATAAGATCTTTGGCCCATATTAATTAATTAAAACGACACTACAAAGTTTTTTCATGGAATTGAGAATCTTGGCCAAAGCACTAGCTTTTTTAGACTTGCACTATTAATTGCACCCTGGAGCTCAGCGATACTGTGCATGCAGGCTTAGATTGTGTTAAATAAATAATTAATGGATTTGCTGCAAGGGACAGCTTTGCTAAAGATACAGCATCCTGTATTTGTTAGTTACAGTTTTGCCAGGGTGTCCTCAGATCCTTAAAATAAGACATTTCCTTTTAGAGAAATAAGGACTTGATTGTCCTTAAAATTGACAACCCCTTATGCCTAAATCCAATGTTTAAAGACCGTAAAAATTCCGCAGACATCATCGACAACATTAGTATATTCTCGCACGAAGCTGCTGCCGCTCGAAGTCTGTGAAAAATCACCCGCTGTATGTGTTTTGGTTCGGTCGGCCAGTGATACAAAAAAACTGTTACTGTTTTTGAACTTTCTGTTTAGTATTTGAAGCATCTATCATTAATTATACAAAAATAGCATGTTCCAAGTTCGCTGGTAAATAAAACGGACAGTGAAAGTGGTTTGAAAAGTTTGCATTCACCTTCCAATTAACACAAGACCAATGTGTTTAATATGCCAGGAGACCAAATAAGAACAAAAAAAAAACACTGTACTGAAATCGTCATATTGAGCTGCAAGCAGGATTCTATTCACTTCTATGACATAACAACAAAAAGCAAGTGCTCACTTCTAGTGGCATGCAGGGGTGGACTGGCCTACGGGGAAGTGTTTCCCCTGTGGGATCGGCCGGTCCGGTGATCCGCCTGTGGCCATGAGAAAAAAATAGAAGGGGGGAAAATATATATACGAAGAGAGGACATGTTGACCTGGGCATCAACCAATATGGTTCATCCCACAATTTAGAGGGAACAGTCCATTAAACCATTATCAACGCATCAAAGCCAGAAATGTCTGACTATCCAACTTCCTTGAATGCAGCATAATACTTGATCCTGCTTGTTTTATGGCTGTGTTGATCACGTTTCTGGACATGTGGCGGCCTGGCTCGGTGGCAGAGTGGTTGTCTCCCAACCCAGAGGTTGTGGGTTTGAGCCCATGCCATTGTGATCACGTTGAAGTATCCTTGAGCAAGATACTGAACCCCCAGTTGCTGCTGATGCTATGTCATCAGTAGGTCAACGAGTAGTTGAATGTAAAGCGCTTTGAGGGCATGGTAAGGTGAAAAAGCGCTATGTAAATGAAGTACCATTTACTTTGACTGTGGATGATATGACAAAGAATGACTTCTTGGATATGCATTACGACCGTGGCTGGTGGTGGTGTGTGGCCACATGTGACTACGTGTGTGCCATGTATATAGCATAGCATAGCATAGCATAGCATAGCATACAAGTGTGCTAGTTTGTCAATCATTACTGCTAACCCCTCAGTCTTTCGCTGTTGTCATTGATTTCAGATGAACACAAGAAGCCGTTCTGCAGTAAGAATAAAAGACTGCATTTCTGAAGTGTTACGCAATGTTTGAGAGCAAACTAAAAGAGGAAATGACAGCCAAAACTAACATAGTCCCCTTGTCAGATTTTACAGCGATGCAGATGCACTGTAGTACTGGCTGGTGATCTAGTTAAGCAGCTGTGTGATTGAATAAAAAATTAAGAGTCAATTTCCCCAGCTGTGGACGAGTCCTCTGTTATCACTGATAAGGATAATGTGTCAAAAAGCTCCAGCTCCAGCTCCAGCTACAGTATGTAAGAAGAGCGATATGACTTGTCCAGTCCCTGAAAGACATATTAATACGGAAAATTTAAATGTGGCTTGAGTACCTCTGCTTTAAATTGTCCTTATGTATGAATGTATTGTTATGCGCCCTGCAAATGGTAAATATATCGCTTTAATGACACTATATGTTGCCCAAAGCACTTTACAATGCCTCATATTCACCCATTCACACTCACATTTACATGCCAGTGGTCGGCTGCTGCCATGCAAGGCTGTGCCATGTCCACTGGGAGCAAATTGGGGTTCAGTGTCTTGCTCAAGGACACTTTGATGTGGTCACCAGGGGTGAGGATTAAACCCACAACCTCACGGATGGTAGAAGACCACTCTACCACTGAGCCATGACGCCACCCCCCCACCTCACCCCACCCCCTCCAGGGCCCTGTGATTTGTTGGCCCAGTGTGTTATCACCTTAAGTCAGCTGGAATAGGCTCTAGCACAGTGGTCCTCAACCCTGGTCCTCGAGGACCGGTATCCAGCCTGTTTTCCATGTCTCCCACAGTCAACACAGGTGATTCATGTCATCAGCTAATCAGCAATCTCTGGAGAAGGCTGATAAGGATCTCCACCTGTGTTGGCTGTGGGAGACATGGAAAACAGGCTGGATACCGGTCCCTGAGGATCAGGGTTGAGGACCACTGCTCTAGCACACCCATAACCCCGATGAGGATGGATGGATGGATGGGAATGTCTTTATGTTAATTGCAAAACCTTTAGGATTATTGCCAATCGCCTCATGGAATTTGCCAGTAAGAATACTTGCATTGATTCTTCCGTGCAATCTCTGGAGAAGGCTGATAACGATCTCCACCTGTGTTGGCTGTGGGAGACATGGAAAACAGGCTGGATACCGGTCCCTGAGGATCAGGGTTGAGGACCACTGCTCTAGCACACCCATAACCCCGATGAGGATGGATGGATGGATGGGAATGTCTTTATGTTAATTGCAAAACCTTTAGGATTATTGCCAATCGCCTCATGGAATTTGCCAGTAAGAATACTTGCATTGATTCTTCCGTGCAATCTCTGGAGAAGGCTGATAACGATCTCCACCTGTGTTGGCTGTGGGAGACATGGAAAACAGGCTGGATACCGGTCCCTGAGGATCAGGGTTGAGGACCACTGCTCTAGCACACCCATAACCCCGATGAGGATGGATGGATGGATGGGAATGTCTTTATGTTAATTGCAAAACCTTTAGGATTATTGCCAATCGCCTCATGGAATTTGCCAGTAAGAATACTTGCATTGATTCTTCCGTGCAATCTCTGGAGAAGGCTGATAACGATCTCCACCTGTGTTGGCTGTGGGAGACATGGAAAACAGGCTGGATACCGGTCCCTGAGGATCAGGGTTGAGGACCACTGCTCTAGCACACCCATAACCCCGATGAGGATGGATGGATGGATGGGAATGTCTTTATGTTAATTGCAAAACCTTTAGGATTATTGCCAATCGCCTCATGGAATTTGCCAGTAAGAATACTTGCATTGATTCTTCCGTGCACCAGGGGAGAAGTTGCAGGTGTCCACCGCTGCACGGCTCTGTGCACTGAGCACACAGGGGTGGTGACTCATCTGATCACAGAAGCATGTGAATCAAAGGGGGGGGGGGGGGCTGGCAGTGATGTGGATTAACCTAGACAATGCTTATGGATCAATACCACACAAGCTAGTGGAGCTGGTATATGACATACCAGAGTAGATAGAAAATATCGTCATAGACTATTAGAAAAACTTTGGTCTGGGAGCGTCCTCCGTCACTCCAACATCGGAGGACACTCATCTCGACACCCATTTATATGTTGCAATGGCCTGGTGGACGTACCTGCTTGACTACTCTGCCAGAGGAGGTGATCTTTAAAACACACCCTCAGCTGCTGCTCAAAGGCCTTGGGAGATGGTTGGGATCGTTGTCTCCAAGTGTGCCATCACCTTTGTACGAGAAGGCCAGAAGCCCAAAACCCAGAGGAAGACCAAGAGGGACCTGTTTGACAGCAATAGGCTGGCAACGATTGGTTCACCTTGGGAGGCAGTTGAGTTTCCCGGACACCAGTGCAGCAAAACCACTACGGCCTGGTCTTGATATCTGGGTTAAGTAAGCAGATGGTTTCACTGGAGTTAACTTTCTCCTGGGAAGATCCGATAGGGGGATCTCGGGAATGGAAGAAGGCGAAGTATCCTGACGTGGCAGCTGAGTGTGAGGGGAATGGTTGGAAGGCCCGCTTTGAGCATATTGATGCGGTTTGTAACGATCATATAGGGAGCTGCACATTGCACGAGTCATGACCTGGTTTCCCAATGATGATATCAGATATCAGACTTGAAACACCTTGTGATCCCAATTACTTCAGTGAAGACTTGTCCAGCTTCTGTCTGTCAGGTACTGTCTGTATATGATGTTTTTTTCACAACACCAACAAAAAATCCATCTATTCATTTCCTATACAACTTGGGTGAGAGGCGGGTACCACTTGGAGTGGTACAAAGGCACAATTTCATAATTGTTTTACATTTCCACATAGTCTAAATATTGGCACTGTGAAGTTCTTGTTTTCATCTTAGCTATAAATATATTCCCAAAGCAAAAAAAAAGCAATCAATCTAACAATATTTTATTATACTATGGACAGGAAACAGATGGGCAGCCAGGAAAGCACCAGAATGGAGCCCACTCAGGCTACTATGCCAACACCAATTTATCATAGAGTGGCTTATTCGCAGAGCAGTGTCTTTTCATAACTATATTAGAAGGTGAGCAGGAGTTTGGATCTATAAACATCTGTCAGAGCACCACAGGTAGGTCAATTTCTGGCTCCAGCACTCCTTGTAACATGCTTGACTTGATGTGGACGGAGAAGCGATGTTTCGAGCAGTGCTGAATTGCACTCATCAAAATATGACCTGTTTGTTACTTAGACAGCCACTTGCGGCTGCCCGCTTTCTTTAGTCAAGATGCATTTCACCAAAATAACACTCTATTTTTCTGTCCACAAAGGGAAAAAAATGCACTTTCACACTCCACAACATTAAAGTGTTGTGTCAGATTGACAAATGACTTTTTCGAACAGTCCTGTTTAAAAGCACAACTGGATGCACTTTAGCAAGATAATAATCACTGGCATTAGCTGTGTCAAGATTGCAGGAACATTGCTGAAATGTTTGCTGTTTTATTCCTCGACTTATTGATCTTGGTGTGATTGATTGAAGACTTTGCGGGTACTTAGTGTTATATCACGGTGATATTCCGAAGCTAGCAAGACTTAATTATTCTAGAAAATCTTTCTCTGCTCTCTTATGGCCAGAAGATCACTACTAGATATGTTATTAAAATAATGGAACATTAAGACATGTAGCGCCAATATGCCATCATCGATCACAAGAAGACATGCTAACTCGTTTTCTTTGGTCCTTCCTCGGGTCTCCTGACGGCCTCATGACTCTGGCTGGAAGTGTTCGGTTTAGGTGAACGGTATTGGATTTTTTAATAGGTTTTAGGTGAACTAATGAATACACACACACTCGCACGCACGCACGCACACACACTCACCCACATACAAAATAAATAATAATAATAAAAAAAATAAAATAAAAAAAAGGAGAGCAATGATGATGACATGTCAAATCGGTAAAATTACCGAATGAACAATACTGAGCTCTCCAGAAAAAAAATAAAAAATAAAAATAAAAAGACATGCTAACTCACCGCCATACTTAATTTGTTTTTCATTTATTAAAAATATACAAATATGTATTGTAATTACAGGTATGTCATTTTGAGTGTTACAAGCAGTGCACAATAACTTACATCAGTGCAGTACGAATGGAACGCTCATACACAGAACCCCCTTCTACTCCACACATCTTTAGGTATCGGGAAGCTAAATATCATCCATCCATCCATTCATCCATCCATCCATTTTCGACCACATATCCTAATGGAGCCTTTCCACGCTGACTTTGGTCACACCATTCAGTGTAGCTGAAAACTGTTGTCAACCACAATAAGCAAATTGTTGTTTTAATAATCTCTCAGGGCACCAATTAAAACTGAGATGATTCATCAATGTAAAGTCTTGATATTTTTTTTTTAGACAGCTCTCGGGTAGAATTTCATTTGATCAAGGGTGTTAAGCATGCTTTCATCTTAGTCTGCATCTGCATGATGGGTGTACTCAGAGGGCTTGGTGTAAACAATGAAGTATTGCATAAATAATACATCATCGTACTATTACGTAATTGCCTCAAAATTAACTATGAATACACCAGAAAAGGGAAAATGAGAGTCTCTGTAATGGTAATGATTCACTCACCTGCCTTCTGCACAGGGTAGCGTTTGTTTCCCCTCAGTGACTGTCGATGTGAGTGTGAAAGGTTGTCTGTCTCAATATGAGTGATCTGTGACTATTCCCATGGTTTAGTCTGCATTTCACCACCTGAAGTCAGCTGTGTTAGGCTCCTATTAAGCGGTATAGAAAATGGAAGGGATGGATACATGAAAAAGGAATTCCTTAAGTCAAATTGTAGGTGAACCCATGGTACGGTGGTTTTGATCGTTCCAATTCAATAATCAAATGTCATTATTGTTTTCTATCAAGGGCAATTTAAGCCATAGAGGCGGAGCCACAGTTGAATACTGTATGTTCATTTTTATGGAATATGCAAATGTAGTATCTCCTCATGCACTTCAAATAAACTGCCAATAGTTATTTTGGGCAAAGAAGTCATTGTGTACTTTTGAGGTCAGTGTTGTAGTGGTGACTTAAATTTAAATATTTTTTTGTAAAGATAGGCACATAGGTAATTCTACGGAAATATTGTCCGCTATTTTGCCTGAAAGACATAATTTTCTTGCCTTAATTTGGCCCTGGCTTCGGTTAGAACCCGCTCTCTCGTCTTCTCTGATGCTGAAGTACAGTCTTGGGGTTGGAGGCGCTCTTAAGCAAGTCTGCCATCTTGTGGTCAATAATGTTATTACAACTTAAAATTGCTCAGTTGCGGTAAACATCTCTTAACTTCAATTGTCTGGTCTATTGTATACTACTGCATTGTCACGTTATACAATTAGACAATGAAGTGTACCATTTGAAAATTATATGATTCAGTCAACTACAAAATGCAGTTCTTTATGCACAAAATTTGCAATGAAAAAGTACCAAACCATGTCCCAAAAACAAAGGTCCGGACCGTACTGTGGGTTGCCTGTACAACCCCACCTTTTATAGAATCACCACCATATCTGCAGAATTTTGTGATAATATAAAGCTTCAAGTGCATTGAAGGTTCCACTATATCTCAACGGATTCAATATGAAGGCGTATACGGTACTTGTGGCTTCTTGTTTTATTGCATTGTACTGTCAGCAGTATTTAATTTGTTAAAATTGCTCCCAAAAGGGTGTATTAAAACTTTGTGAACCATACCAGGTGCTCTTTTTAAAACTGACAACACTTTTTATGATGTTTGGCTTTCTAAATAGACCTATTAAACATTTATTTATTTCATTAAACATTTATGGCTTAATCTGTGCCCTTTGATGTGCAACTGTCTATATTGTCATAATCCGATTTTTCATTATATTCAAAAATTAGTGGGTTCATATATACAGCTGTCTTTTTCCACTGCCCCACTTGAAAGGTTTTTTGGGTCTTACTGCATAAAATGAAGAAACATCAGCTTTTTTTATCTAGCAAGTTATTTCGCTACATGAACTGAGGATGACTTGCCTGTCTTTGCATGTTATATTGCCTGCGGTGGCTGAGAGGTCTGTGGAAACCTCGAAAGACACCTACTGTAACGCATGAGCAGATAATCTTTGCACATGAGAGTGACAGCATCTCACGTCCAATCTTGTTTCAAGTGGAAATTAAAAAAAAAAAATCTCCTTGACAAAAGAAGACAATTGTGGCATCCAATGTGAAGTGAGGACAAATGGAGACTGTTTAAACTGTTCTTCCTGAGGCCAGCAGCCCGAACTAAAAAAAAAACTGGGACCTTACTATGTCACCAGGAACTATTTACTGTATAACAAATTTAATCGCTAATCAATCTGGTGACCAGTGCTTGTGTTATTACGTAAGCTAATGCTACAGTAAATGCTATGTTGTTTCACAGTTCAACAAGAGCTAAGCAAGTACCACGCTAACGTTTATCCAACCTATTTTGCTCGGTCCCGGCAGCTATCGGTAGCTGGCTGTGTTGTTTACCTTGTGTTGATCGCATATTGTAACATTGGAAATATGCCGCCAGAAAAGCGCAGGTTGCGTTGGGTCTGATTGGTGACATCATTAGGTTAGTAAGACTACATTTCCCACAATTCTTAGACATGAAAGCACGTGGTATTATAGTTCCTGTATGACCAAAACACACAACTGCTAGCAATCAGATGCGGATGAGAATGAGAATACAAACGTAAATGTGAAAGTAAATAGAAAGAAATTTAACAGTTAAATTCCTTAATTGGTTCTCGTATATGTGTAGATTGACATACACACAACCCAAATAATTGGCTAGCTGACTTGAACTTCTGACCGGACTGGTCACCCTAACCCAAAAGCAATTGAAATGTTGCACACTGTGCGAGGCTCTGCATCAAGTTTTCAGGACCAGAGCAGATCTGTTGGCCTAATCGGCAAAACTGGCTGATTTTTATTATTTTGAAAAGGTCTAATATTGACCAATAATCAGGAAGCAAATTAATTGGTCAGGTGGAAATATACAAGTGCAGTCATTAAATCTACCTAACATCTATCTAACAGCCAAATCAAATATTCACACTCATTCCTTCTTTTCTCACACTAACCTCTCTTATCCTGTATCTACAGTGGCCATGGTAATCCGCTTCCTCTTTGACAATCGCACCGTGTTGTTTATGGTTCAATTTAAAAAAAAGAATACAGTGCGGTTAATATAGCGCGTTATATAAAACATTGTTTTCCAAAATGAACACAATCTCATTCTCATTCTCATGGTCTTTTTTTTTCTTTTCTGGAGAGCTCAGTATTGTTCATTCTGTAATTTTACCGATTTGACATGTCATCATCATTGCTCTCTTTTTTTTCTCATTCTCATTCTCATTCTCATTCTCATTCTCATTCTCATTCTCATTCTCATTCTCATCGCAGCCAGTTGGTATGCGTGGGAGGGTCAGTCACTAGGTAAGCAGATGCCAGTTGCTGTCCTTAATGTAAATGTATTAGAATACTACTCCAGCCGAGAAGACACAGCAGCACCACAGTTGTTTTGGTGCAATACATTTTCACACTTTTGGAAAGTAAATAAATAAACATTTGCTATCAGTTAATATGAATGGTCTAGAATGTGAAATAAGGATTTTTCTATCAATAACTCGTTTTAAAGCAGCTGGACTTCCAACTGTGTTTTTAACTGGATTGTTAGTACAGAAGTAAATGCATACAGTATGGTAATATGGCTTGCATGTTTAATGAATGTAGTGTAAAATTGCCTCATGAAAATGTATTTGTAAATCCCTTGTGAGTCAGAGTTTGAGGAGTAACAACAAACTTTGCCCGAACTGTATCCCCGCCAGCTCTGAAATGCATCAGAATGCTTAAAAAAAAAATAACATAAAAAAATCTTTCAAATTGCTCCCCGTGCATAAACTGAAATCACATGGGATTTCTGCATGGTTTGGATTCTGGAGTGAAATAATGACGTGAATCAATGAAAGGAGTGTGGGAAGCAGGAAGCTGCGACGACTCGTGCATATTGCTGAGTGGGAGGAAGCGTGGAGGGAAATACAGGGAGAAGGAAGTCCGTGGAGAGCATTACTCAACTCACTGCAGGGAGTGTATGTTCATTTAAATTAATCTGTTATGAAATGTGCAGGAGCCGCCTGGACTGATGCTCCGTTTGAATTGAATGAAGATTGGGAAGAAGAGTTTGTGGGGGGTTGGGAGGTCTTTCTAGAGGTTATGTCATGAAACCGTATCTGAAAAGGCAAATTCTGCCACGGGGTGTGAGACCTTCATTCCAAGGCACCTCTGCATAACTATGTCTCAACCGATTCATCCAACTTGAAGCCACCACACATTAGTGCAGCCTTTAGGCCACCGAATGTATAGCGATGAAGGCCATCCAGTGGTCGCTAGTTACTACAGCTTCAAATGTCACATACTGCACTTTGCAGCAGAAGGTCGAGACCCTTCAAGGAGGGGATAGATTCACTTTTGAAGCGATTTAGAAGATCTCAATACGTCATTTGTGATCTTGTTTAGCAAATCTATCAATCTCATTTAGCATGAAGTCATCACAAGAAATTGACGATGATTAATTGTTTTTCAGGAACAAGTGGTGATCAGCTCATTAATGTGGCTTTAGCTTTTTTTTGTCCGTTGTGTTTTCACTCATTGATTGGTAGCTACTTGATACACAGTGCTTCCATTATTTGTGTTTCCTTCCTATTGATCTGCAGTCACACTGCAAAGAATCTCGCGACGGAAGCCGATACCAATAGTGAATGCCCTTTTGTGGTTGTTTTACTGCCAGGAACTAGAAGTTCTAATTACGAAGAATAGAAAATTGACATTTATTTCATACAATTTTGAAGGGAAAATGCTACATTGGGATATATATGTATTTTTATTTATTTTTTTAAAGCTATCTGTTATTTATTTTAGGGTGGGGTGGGGTCATATATCGAAAGTACTAGTAGTATTGGTACTTGGTATCGGTGACTACTCATAGTGGCATCTAACATCCCTTGTATACAAAGTGTAATAAAGTGACACATTACTATAGAGTGAACAAGTCTAATGTTATTAGAGAAATTATTTACATTTTAAATTGGGGCGAAATCAATGTAATATGTAGTATAATGACTAAATCTACTTGTTCTTCTACTAAATATTTGTAAGAACAAGCACAATTTGTTTACATACCAGAAAAAAATTTGTACTATGTATGTATTATTGTCAGTCTCATCTCTTGAAGTCTTGAAAAACCTTAATGACAATTTAAAAATTTGGATTATATTGTATGGGGTTTTTATTTTTATCTCTACTAGGTTTTAAGTAAGGCTTCCCGCCTGCATGGCATCCGCCTCCTGAGCTCACTTGAGGGCACTCAATGTGTCATCTTATTATTCTTGATAGGCAGCCCAGTGGGCAGGTGTGTCAGGTCTGTCAGATTGCACCCTGGGAAAATGTGCCCCCTGAAGACTTTGCTTTCAAATGGGCGGAGAAAGTTACCACAGTTTAAAAATAGAAATGATGCTTTTGTGTGCATAAGCAGGCGTGTTACTGCGTAATGTGCTGCTTAAAGCGAAAGCACTGATAACAAAATATATCTACATTTCTTCCTTAACATGCTGTCTTGAAATACAGCACCGTAATTATTAAATAAGCTATTTTAAGCCATATAAGTAGCAAAAAAATCTGTCTGGAGCCGCAAAACATTTAAAGATTGTGAAAAACACTAGCACTACTAGAATTGTAAAACAACTAGATCTCCCAGAGCAGTCATTTTGACGGTTTGCACTCACGTAATCGCCTATTATGGTTATTACGCGCTGTTTTGAGTAGCTAATAAAGCCCCTCTTGCTTTTCTGTGGAAAACGGGTGTATTCATTTCGATTAGCAGGCTTGTACTGCCAAAAACGGCATGACTTTATCACATCTATTCTTTACTAATATAAGCTTTTACTCTACGCTACTTCCTTTTTTTTTTTTTTTTTCTGGAGAGCTCAGTATTGTTCATTCGGTAATTTTACCGATTTGACATGTCATCATCATTGCTCTCTTTTTATTTTTATTTATTTATTTATTTATTTTTTAATTATACTCTACGCTACTTCCAATGGAGCGGTACACGGCTCCTTTTAGCGGGGGTGGGCCGGTCATGTTCGGACTTACTGTCTGAAACTGCCGAGCGATCCAGCAACCACTCATCGTGATTCGGCAGACTCTCTGTCAGCTTCTCAGAATGTAGCTTTGTAAAGTCTCCTCTGTAGTATAGTTTTTTTTTTTTTCATTCAACATTGTGATCAAGCTTGTATCCAAAGCCAAATGCCTCCGCATTGAATGGTAGTTGTTACGGAAGCCCAGCAGCGCCAACTACGGAAATCCCACATACAAAATAAAAAAATAATAAATAAATAAAAAAGAGAGAGCAATGATGATGACATGTCAAATCGGTAAAATTACCGAATGAACAATACTGAGCTCTCCAGGAAAAAATAAAAAAAAACTACGGAAGCCCAGCAGCACAACCCTGCGGGTACCAGCAACGCGAAAGATGTACATTGAAATGAATAGAGTCGTGGAGGTAAAGTAGTAATGACTCCTAAATATTTTTTTGATTTTTAATACAATAAAATGCCAGTGTAGTAATGATATACACAGAGAGGAAAAGTCAAAGACCAGGAACATTGTAAACAGAGTAACAATAAATCCAAATTTTAAAACAGTCTAGATGACGGCTCCGGGGGATCTAGTGTTAATGTTAGTCTAATGTACTGAGGGCCCAAGTTTATTTATATAGCCCTTAATCACAAAAGAGTCTCAAAGGACTTCACATGCCCACAGTTGACAAAGATTAACGGCATCCCCTGATCTAAAAACAAGAAGGCAAGGAAAAACTAGAAGAAGAAAAAATACATTAAAAAAAAACATTAGGGGAAAAATAAACATTGAGAAGGGGCCACATAAATGGCCAGGCTGCAATGGATGCCGATTGGGCAATAATTTACAAAGTATGTAGTGCTAGACAATGTTAACTAGCATAGTGCCATTTAATAAGTGGAAGCATTACAGGAAGATGCCGTCATGGGAGTTGGTCCTCATGTTTTTTGGTTCTTGTTTGCTTTTGGTTTGATTGTGGACAGTTTTGTTGTGTTTTCCTTGTCTTCCTTTGTGTCAAGTGTGATCTTGTCCACTTGTGCGTGTGCTACTCTCCCTCTTGTGTCAGCCAATCAGTGCCCCCAGCCAGCCATGTGTGTCTTGTCCAGGTGTCCCTTGTTGTGTAATTAGTTTATGTGTAATTTGTCCCTTGTTTTTGGTTCAGTTGTCGCTAATGTTGTGTGTCTCCTTGTTGTTTTGCCCCACGCCCTTGCCACGTTTTTCATTAGGACCTTGTTGTTTTGTTTTGTTTTTTTGTTTTTACATGTTCCTTGCTGCCACCTTGTTTTGTTAATTAAATAACATTTTGGGGACTTTGTGGGCATAGGGCTAATGTAGTTCCAATTCAACAGCTGGAAAATCAATTTTTAAACAATGGAAACAAAACCTAGCAGACTATTTTCCTCTCTATTCAGACTCTATCATCTCACGAACAATTCTGGCATATGTAAACCGAGTTGCCAGAGGAGCATTTTTCTTGGCCCATTCTTTGCATATGTGACAACAAACCCCAGAATGGCTGAGACAAGTTGCCCCAAACTACCATGTTTGCTAATACTTGCTGTAGTTTAAAGTTAGCTTAAAACAGAGCAGTGACTGAGGCATGACAAGATGTCTGAATATCTCTTCTAACAAGTCCACATGATTTGCTGCTAGAATTTGTCAATGTACGACACCTGTTTCAAAATATATGAAGTAGAAAATTTTTTCTTTGGGTTGTGCAAAACAGATAACAGGCACTCATCTCAGTTCACAATGTGCTATTCTCTTCTCAGACTGACCATTTACCCAATGAAAACTAGTATTTCACTTTTTTGTTGCACCCTCTGGTGGAGAAGAAAATTGCCCCAGTCTCCGCTACATGTAGGAGGAAAACATGGAAAACAGGCTGGATGGATTAAGGACCAGACTTGGAGACCCCTGATTTAGAGTCTTCATTGAACCTAGAATGCATTTTTTTGACGTGGGAAGTCAACCGGAGTGCCCGGAGGAAAAAAAAACAAAAAAAAACAGCATAAGGCAAATGTCCTAACCCAGCCTTATTTGAAAAAAAAAAAATACCCATTATATAAAATGTCATTTCTTTCCATAGGCAGATGTTTTGTGTGTGTGTGTGTGTGTGTGTGAAGCAACATTTTATTGTCAAACTATAATATATTGTCCTATCAAAATAAAAAATAAAGTGCTCTGCCATTGTTATGAAGGGGAAGTCATTATAAGATTGGCAGTAACATCTGTACAGTTTTCTATTATCCAGCACAGACATCAAGACATAACTGATGATAATGATACATTCTCTTCATGTAATATTTGATTTTCTTATTCTCACTTCATTTCCCCAGCCACTTTTATACTATACATTATAGAAAAAAAAACATTTTTTCGGAATCAGTTTGGTCACATAAAAAAAAAAGGGAAGTGGGAGGGGCAAATAATCCACTCATGCACTTTGCAAGCATAATTGTGAATGCAACCACACAGGGTGAGCTAGAATGAGAATGCAGCAGGCCAGAGGCGGAGCACTGTCACTAACATGGCTTTAGCATCCAAGACTGTTGCCTGCTGAAACAACAGGCTGCAAGCCATGTGAGTGAGACTTCATGCAGCATAGCAACAGGGTGCTGGGAGCAACTTACCAGCTGTCTCCACTTATTTGACACAGTCAGGTGGTCTGAGAGCTCAACTTGACTTTCATTTGAGCGGAAGCTTGTCAGCTCCAGCAGTTCCACTTGGAGGCCACATGGAGCTTTCACAAGTAGGACAAGCATGAGATGGAATGTCATAGAGATTTTTAATAGCCATTTATTGCATCTTTAATAGTGCTTTCAAAATCAAAATGATGCAAATTGCTTTTATCCAAAATCAAGTGGTTGTTCATCGTTTAAAATATTTGATGTGAATTAACGATTTATCCAAAGCTTTGATATGCTGTATTGCAAATATGGAGCCCTGGAAATGGTTTGGTCTCTGACTCACTTCACCAGGTCTGTGCAGAAAAGCTTAGCATATAAAATGTTACTGCTCACAGTAGACTCATGAAACATCATTAGCATGGTGCCACAGATGTGAAATGACTCGGGCCAGAAAAAAAGACATATTCTTTGCTCCCTGTAGTTCATTTAATTTCCAAATGCACTACTGCACCTATTACTCCACTAATATCCCAATTTACTTTCTATACATTATATTCTGATTCTAAATAGTATCATTTGGCTATACAATTATTTTCACCACAATTGGATACGGTTTTCGATACGTGGGATGCAAAACAGTTCAAGGGCAATTTCATTTGAAAGTGGAACAATTCAATTCAGTTCAACTCAGTTGGAAATACAATTCGATTCAATATGGTACGTCTCAGTTCAAGAGGGTGTGATGCGATTACCTTGTTTGTCATTTTACATACATTGCAAGGAACTTGACAGTACTACAAGAGTGTCATTTCCTTCTAAAATATATCTCTCCAATAAAAAAATGATTTGATACGTATCTTGATGAAAAGCTATTGAGATTGCTGTTGCTGTTTACCAAGAAAAATTATGGAAATTCATAAAACTTGGCATACACATCAGACCTGGGATAAAAATCTATACTTTTTTTTCTTTTTTCTTTTCTTGTCCGATTTTTAAAAAATGTTTCACTGGTGCTCCCTATACAATTTTATCTAGATCTGTGAAAATTGGGATGCATTTGTAACTACCCAGGATCTACAGAAAACAATTTTATAGCCATATGCTAAACCTAACAGGAAGTCATCATTTAAGCCATTATTACTTTATTTTTGGTAATTGTGTGCCATTTTGGGCCTCCCAAAAACTCCTCCCACATAATTTATCCAATTGTCAAACTTTGGGTGCTTCATACAGTATAAAGAGTTTTGCGATTAAAAATTATCAAAAGCTTTTTATTTCATCGCACATTATTGCCGTGGTGCTGTTTGCACAGAAAAAAATATGCGGTTTTTGAGGGTAGAAACTTGAATCGGTGCCATGAAATAGCTCATTTGGGCTGCCGATTTAGACTTCAACAACTGTGTGGTATTGTCAAACAGGGGAAGACTCCCACAGAATCTCTTTTTTTTTTTTAATTAAAAAAAATAATAATAAATTAAAAAAAAATATATATATATATATATATATATATATATATATATATATATTTATTTATTTTTTTGTATGTGGGTGAGAATGTGTATGTGCGTGTGTGTGTGCGTGCGAGCGTGTGTGTATTCATCAGTTCACCTAAAGCCTATTAAAAAAAAATCCCATACTAATCATATAATATAATAATAAATTGCCAAATGCAGAAACATCAATGTAAGTTATCACGATGTGGTGGCTCTCGCTAACAGACAGAATTAAGTAACCAGAATTAGGTTAAAAAATTCTATATATGTAGACCATGTTTCTATAAATTTTGATATTTGGTTTTTATTTGAGGCAGATATTTGGTCGATATGATCCCACAGAATCTCTTAATATCTTGACGGGAGATCTTGTGCTCGTTGTGGGGGATTGTCTCCAATTAGTCGTGTAACATGTACTGTGGTGCCATAACATTTTTGCTGTTTCAAATTTAGCCATTGTAAAGGAGTGAAAGATGGGAATGCAGTGAACATGTGGAGGGAAAATGAGTCCAGCCTCTGCACGTGGCTTACTCTCGCCTTTTAATTCATGGCATGTGCCTATAGGAGCTTTTTGTCCACAAGAAAATGTTCCGTATTTCCCAGTTTCTACAAACACACATAACCTAAAGAAAGGTGGCAAAATAATTGCAATTACAAGCCATATAATCATATTCCCTCAATTCAATGACCCTTTATGGATAGCGCCCGTAGCAAAAAAAAAAAGATAAATTTCTTGAACCCCACCAATTAAAATGCAAGCAAGAAGGGTGAGAAGGATGGTTACCATAAAATATCACAAGTGATTCAAAACATTTCAACAAGCCGTTCTTGTGTGTGCTTCTTTTTTCTTTTCTTTTTAAATCCTATTTATCTCCATTTATGCCATGTCCTCCCTCAGCAAGCAAGCGAAATGGATACCCCACAGTTAGAGTGAATTTATGTGCAAGAGGGGGCATCATGAAAAATGTGGATTCTCTCACTGTTTTATCTTCTTTCTGTCCTCCTCAGGTTGTTAGAGAGCTCCATGCTCAACGCCGAAGTGAAGGAAGGAGAAATTCTGCCTCCAACCATTCAAAAGCTGATGAAAGGATACAACAAGTACCTGAGGCCTTTCTTTGACAGTAAGAAAACTGCAGCCACATGTCGAACAAGACCCTTTAACAGAGGGGATGATCATACTGTAAACTGATTTGGTGACATTGACATTCGTAATTTCATAACTGTGAGGTTGCTACAAGTGTATCCTTGTTATTGTGGCAAGGTAAAAAATGTGGGATAGGCTACAAATTTTTTTTTTTTATCTCTTAATGCTTCCAAAAGCAAACTGGGCTAAAGCATTCATAGCATGTTTAGATATGGAATAAATTACACTTTGTTGTAGAGATGGGCGAAAGCTGTAAATATGTACAGTAAGTTTGCAAGTGGGAAGGAATGGAATATTTGCTGCAACGTCATCATCAGCATAGCAATGATAGCTGCCGGTAATCAACATTTTACAAAAATTTTTGATGGTGCTGTCGATGCTGACCTCTGTGTGTTAGGCATCTGTTAATTCTTTTGTGAGACGCTCATCAAGCGCTCTTATCGAAATTACAAGCAGGGAAGAATAAAAAGCAATTGCAGAGAAGTTCAAAGTTATTTTTGATGGTTAAAAATTACAAAATAAATAAAACAACTGGCATTTTCAACTGTAGTGTTAACGAACCATATAGCTGATTGCACCATTAAATATAAAACTTTTTGTTAATGAATGTTTCCTGTTCAGCAATTCATTATTCAACACAATACATTATTAAAACTCTGGCTGACTTCTTAACATGACCTATAATCCCACAATACTTCGGGAACTGTCGGTATCATATATACTGTATATTGTTTGCTTCTTTTATTTTTCTAGATGGTCCTGTGACTGTTGGTATGAGTTTGGACATTGCTAGTATTGACACCATTTCAGAGATCAACATGGTAAGAGTTATTTTCAGCAACTCAGCACTTTTCATCATTTGATTTGATCATTTTTCCTGATTGAAATGAAAATATGCAACAACACACCTAAACAGTATAATTAATTTTTTCCAAAAGTTATTCTGGCGGCCATTTAGTAAGATCTGTAATTTCGAATGGAAATGCTACATTATATATACAGTATTTGCTCCATCTCGATGGTGATCAGGATTTGGGCTATTGACGGCAAAAATTCATTTGAACTATTTCTATTAGTTTAACATTTTTTTCTAGGTTTTCATACTCTTGTTAACAAAAGTGGAAAAAAATGTTTATTGTACATTTAGAACAGATATAAAAAAAAATATGATTAATCGTGAGTTAACTATTGAGGTCATGTGATTAATTACAATTCAAAATTAGGAGCGTCTGGCAATTAAAATCGTAATTAATTGCATGACTTCATGAGTTAACTCCCGATTAATCCTAAATTTGATATCTGTTCTTAATGAACAGTAAAAAAAATTCTGGGTTTTCATACTCTTGTTAACAAAAGTGGGAAAAAAATGTTAAACTAATAGAAATAGTTCTAATGAATTTTTGACGTCTATAACCGTCAATGGCAGTGAATGAGTTAATTATTCATTCATTCATTCTTTCATTCAGTCATTCATTCACTCATTCATTTATTAATTTATGGGGTAGATAGATAAATACAAGTTTGAACAAAGATTTTATGAAAAAATAAAAACAACCAAAAGAACAACCTGATTTTAATATCAACAAGATTGAAATAAGACAAATGTACTACTTAGTATGTAGTTAGTTATGGTGGTAAAATCAATAAATAAGTAATTTTTACTAATTGGTTTCTGGCAATATTTTGATTGTATATATTGTATATAATTATGTCACAGTTTTGCCCTGGAGTAGTCCAAGAACAGGCCACTCCAAATCCAATTTTTTGTGTGTGACACAATGCTACAGAAAGCAAAAATTTTAAGTAACATATTTGTCATAAGAACTGCCGAGATGTCTACCAAGGACAGAACTTAACTTTTACTCCTATTCCAACATTAATTCTGAGAATTTGGCAGCGCATCCAAGAAATGTCACAAACACAGAACATGCCAGTCCACGACTTGGGAAATCTTCCAAGATCAGCCACCCGCACATCTGATGAAACAGATGCTTTGGTCTCAGAAGCATTCCACAGTTCTTACACACGCCACTCAGAAAAGTTTGGGATGCTTTCTGTCTGATATTGTGATTCAATTGCTGCCAATGTTCATCAACTTAGAATAGCCAATGCCCTTGCAACTTAGAAGGCGATGGTCCTTACCTATACTAATGCAGTAAAGCAACTATTTCTCTGAAAAACAAGACCATAAATATAAAATAATCACATAAAAAATAAACAACAAGTACCGCAGTACCTGAATTTTGCCATGTGACAACGTATTGGTACATTTGTAACTTTTAATTGTTTTATGTCAATACCACAATAATCAGATGATCCCTGGTTATTGTTTAATATCAAATCAATCCCAATTATAGGAACCCAAAATAAAAAAAAATATCACATTTTTGTTAAGTGTATTTTTAATGTCTTATAATGTCACTGCATGCTTTTTTTTTTTAATTTATTTTGTTTTGTATCCAATTATTATCCAATGTGATATCAGTAGTGTAATGCAATGGTGTCCAAACTACAGCCAGTGGACCAATTGTGGCCCAACATCCATTTTTCCATGCCATATACTTCAAATGACATTTGGTGTGCAATGATACAAATAAACTCTTTATGGCTAAAATAATGACACAATACCTCTTCAAAACACTGTAATGAGTAAAGATGATTCCATTTTAGAAGCAAAATGTTTGCTTCCAATTTCTGCTCTGTGTCAAGATTCGATTTATGAATATTAGTTATAACGGTCAAATGGTCAGCTCACTACAGTTGTTTAGGTTCTAAATGTGGAGATGCTGCTCAGTGCAGGAGTGGATTTAGTCTAGGGGGATATAGGGCTTTTGCCCACCCCAAAATCTGGAAAAATCTTAAAAATCACTTTTAACAGAAAACTGTTACGTTGCAGTTTTTCCAAAACAACTATAGCAAATATAAACAATGTATCGCTTTATTGATTTCAGTATGTATAATATAGTAAAGTCGAATAATCTCAAAGTGGCCACCTTCCCATTTTTTTTGCCCTCAAATGAAAAAAAGTGTGGTCACCCTTCCTCTAATGTATTGTGAGTTTCCAGATGTAATTCATCTCTATTCTGTAATCGTTGCCACTTTCGGCGTCTGACCTTTACAATCTAAACTGACTCATCATCCCCTCCAAATAATAGAATGAAAGAGACAACCTGTCACACCCCTCGTCTATTTTGCTGCCCTGCCCCTGCCAAACCTTTGAGAAGGCACGGTGAATAAAAAAAAACGACTACCTGAACGTTTGCTATCGCTTGCTCACATTAGCAGCGTGCGTTTGATGGGCAATGAACAAACACAGTGGGAAGCTCGAAGGTCATTAACACCTATCAAAAAAAACAAGACTTGCAGTACTGATACACTCGCAGCCACACGATACCTGGACCCTGATGTGTTCTCTCAAATGAAGAAGCTAAGTTGCTGACTTGATGCAATGCACAGCATTTCATTTGCTTTAGGCATAGAACAGCTCAGGGACCTGATGCCTCCCAAATCCAACAGTGGGGGGGAAAAAAACCCTCTAACTACACAGGAATGTCATAGTTAGCGGAAACATTGCTTGTCTGTCAGCATATTTTGGACATTCTCAGTAAATGAGTCCATTAGTTTTGTTCTAACCTTTAGTCCTCAATCTTGCAGGACTACACAGCCACCATATTCCTCCGGCAGCGCTGGACAGACGAGCGTTTGGTGTTTGAAGGCAACAAGAGTCTGAGCCTTGATGGGCGGCTTGTGGAGCTCCTCTGGGTCCCTGACACTTTCATTGTGGACTCCAAGAAGTCTTTTCTTCATGACATCACTGTGGAGAACAGACTGATCCGCATCTTTCCAAATGGGACCGTCCTTTACGCACTGAGGTCAGATAATGAACGTAACTGCCGATTTATTGGTTGTTGGGTGTGTTCTCTGCTTTACCAGACAGTGAAAAGTCTTAAGGGGAATGGAGAAGAAATTGGCTCAGGCCTACAAAGTAACATGGCTTGACTATGTAATTGCAAAGCAGGGAGTTAAGTCAATACTGCTACCAATGGATTGAAGCATAGAGAGAGCATGTGATCTGTCGATAGAAAGAGCTTCAGGCTATCAAAACATCTAAATCTTCTTATTGCTGTGTAAGCACTAGCTTAGTACCTGACCAGCTCAATGCAAGATACAGAAACATGCATTCATTCATCATATGGATTGGATATGGTTCTGCGATTATACATGGCAAGATTTTACATAATCCAGTGAGCATAGGCTGATTATGAATATTTGACATAGTCATTTGGTATACTTTAACCTAATTTGATGTCATTAATAAATTACACAAAATACATTTTATTGACCTTAGGGCCATATTCCTAAAGAGTTTACATTTTAAATTTGGAGGTACTAAACCCCACTAGTTTCCTATGCGCATTCACTGAACTCTTCTTTGTTGAAAAATCAAATATATTTTCTTCAAATTCAAAACATTAGAATGGGGTTTGGCTGGTGAACAAAATGAACAGGGAGAGTAGCCTCTTCATCGAATCTGGCTCTCCTCACTTTGAATTCAGAAAGTGTTGTGTTCTTGTATGTACCATTTCCATGCATCTTAATTGCTCAACTTGGCATTGCAAATCAAGCAGTTAAGACGCTAACTCCCATCACTCAACTCAACTAGAACACTTTAAAACGACCACAGCTGTTTACTTAAGATGGAACCCAGGGGCAGTAGATACAATGAAAACAGCGGAGGCCCAAGAATTGAACCCTGTGGAACACCATACTTATACATGTGAATTCACTACTTTCATTTTTTTTTTTTTTTGCTTGACATAGTATGAAGGGATTACAATCATAAAGAACTCACACGACGTACCATCACTACAGCCACAAGTCGACTACTGAGAGCACCAAATTCCCTGCAGCACAGATAGACAAAGCAATGTAGCAATGAGCACCTACAGCCAATGCGTATCATCGCGAACCATTCGAGCTCCGCCGAACCCCCGAGACGCACACACCAAACCCCTGGGGTTCGATCGAACCCAGGTTAAGAACCACCGTCTTCCCCTAAAAGTGAAGAGTGGATCCTATTAAAGATAAAAGCTATTTCTAGCTCTTAAGGGAGCTTCTAAGGTGAGATAACTTAAGAGCAGGGAAGAGGACGACTAGGAGTTTCCTCAGCAGAGGGCAAGTGAAAAAAATACCAACATTGAGATTAATAAAAGCAAATAAATGTCACTATCACTATGTGAATAGTGTGCAAGTCGGCCTAAATTTTCACATATTTTGCAGGATCATTTTAAAGTATATGATTAAGTTTATTGGTTCCTTTTTCTATTACCAACAAAAGTGTACCTTTTATCTCGCTTTTAGGAGCAACCAATCACAGCTTTATTGCAGTATTTGAGGCAAATGGATATAATTAGTAGGATCCAGTTATCGCTCTTTTTTTTAAAAATTATATTTATTTTTTTATTTTTTTTCTGGATCCAGTTGTCTCTGTTGCTTCCTTCTTCCAACACCAATTATTCAAATCATCAGCTCATCACCAAGCTCTGCAGGAGCCTAATAAAGAGCCTGATAAAGATCCTGATCATCAGGTGTGTTGGAGGAAGGAAGTATCTGGTAGGGATGTTAGGTTGTTTGCCAACCGACATGTAGCAACCAATAGAAGGAGAAGGTGAACCAATCACAGCTTTTGAAATGATGACACATACCTAGCAACCAATACCTCCTCACTAAGATATGAATTTCTTTTTTTTTCTTTTTTTTCTTTTATTTATTATTATTGTTTTTATTTTTATTTTTTTCTGGAGAAGATATGAATTTCTCTTTTATTTTTTATTTTTTTTTATTATTATTATTATTATATTATTATTTTTTATTTTTATTTTTTTCGGGAGAAGATATGAATTTCAGAGTTCTCTGAGAATGTTCTGGAATCTCTCCTAAGCTAAGACTCATAGCTAGGGATTTTTAAGTTAGAATCTCTCTTAGAGGTTTCTCGAAGTCTTTAGGAATACCGACCCTGAATTGACTCACCATGTATTTTAATGGGCTTGACCTCAACAATTCAGTTTTTTTCTTCTTCTCATGGCAACAACAAAGTGTAGTAAAAGAGGAAAAATTTCACCGGGGATACATCTCCACTGTTGTTAATGACAGCTTTGAGACTAACAGAAGGGGAGTAATTTAACGTGAACATCTTGCTGTGGTAAAATTGAATTGGGTATTCCCACTCAGTTCAGTCTGGTTTTGCAAGACCACATCTCTCTTTATGGATGACTTACCACTGTGAGGAGAGTTAGTTGTGTTGCCAACATGTACAACGTTATTTATTGTCTTTATTGTCTATATTTATTTATTTATTTATTTTTGCAATGTGTGTGCTCCTTGGACTTCACTGAGACCGAGATGTTAAGCGGGATAGTGGTTAGAGAGTTGGTATGAAGAAAAAAAACGTGACTAAAAGGTTAGTCAAAGGAGGAATGGCTACCTCGGGGGAATTGCGGGCTGAGAAAATAGACAATATGAGGTGAGGAATGTGAGGTGTTAGAGCTTTCGTAAATGTTTCAGCGCATTGCCTTAGGGAATACATGAGAAAGCACTGAGATGTATGTACAGTGAAGTGGTTTAGAGGAGAGATTTAATGAAGCGATGTCTGGAGTATTCATTCACAATAAAGGGTCTGCGCTTAAATCGTAAAGTATGGTTGAAATAACCATTACGCTTACAGTTGATTTGGGTAAGCGGTCCTGCTATGAATTTGAAGCCACATGGAATATTATCAAAATGTGGCTTCATTACTTCAGGCGTTACATACAGTGGATAGTTTTATGTTTAAATGCTACACTCTGACACTATGGGTCAAAAATGGACCGATCTTCTACTTGGGTCGATTTGACCCAACTTTGAGTCAAGAAATGGGTCTTTCAGTGTAAAACAACTCAAAACAACAAAACAAGTATTGGTCAAATCCTTTACTTGAGTCCAAAAATTGGGTCATTTTGTATAAAACAACCCAGAAAGTTGGGTTAAGTTGACCCATAAAGTGGATCGGTCCATTTTTAAAAAAAAATCCATAATGCGGTTACTTTTGACCCAATTGTTTTTAGAGTGTAGGTTTTAGTGATCTGTAAAAAAAAGGGACCAAGTTTAATTATTTCAAAACGAAGATGTACAACAACACAAAATGTGGTTGATGAAAGTGACAGGAAAGGTAGGCACAATATATGCTACATCTTGCATTGGTTTTTCATCATAGAGCACATGCTTTCATGTTCTAAGTGTTTGATTGTGGTCAAAGCAGAAGGACACAACTGAGCGATTTAATTAATCTAATTAAAAACAGGAGACTCCGCCTAGCAACACTCTACAAGGAGACTGCAAACAGAAAGAAAAAAACAGCAGAATAGTACAGCAACAAATATTCATAATCACGCCGATAGCTGACTTCATGTCTAATTTTAGCACTTTCAAATCTGTAAACCACAAGTTTGATCATGCATTTTGGATTTAATGAAAAAACAATCAAAGTTGGCATTTGGAATGCTTTAATTAACTTGTACATTCATGTTCCGCAGAATCACCACCACTGTGGCCTGTAACATGGATTTGACCAAGTACCCAATGGACAAGCAGACGTGCACACTACAACTGGAGAGCTGTAAGAACCTCCTCTTTCTCTTTCTATGTTCTGTAGCCAAGTTTACTTTTTCATATTTTTTTCTTTACAACTGCAGTCCAACATTAACTCATTTAGAAAAGTTCATTTTGATTTGCCTATACAGTATATCCAAAATGCACATACAGTATATAATTCCACAAGTGTCATCTTTGGTCAGTGACAACTAAATAACACACATAACATAGATTTACTCATTGATTTATATAAGGCCATTTTGATTATTTGCTTATTTAATGATCAAGACAGCACTACTGCAGCATATTTAGACCATATTTTCTGTAATTATGCGTTTGCTGTAGTTCATATTTACACATGTTTTTTCTCGCAATTGTTTATGTTACTTGAGCTGACACAGTGTGCAAATGTGACCAACTGGTTTCAATGATCTCATGCTCTAATAATTATCCGACCTCTATATTTGTATCTGGTATGATTTACTCAAATGTATTTATTTATTTATTTTATATACATATATATATATATTTATATATGTATTTTTTTTTTATTATTTATAAAACAAAAAAAATCAAATAAATAAAAAACACATTTTTATTCACATTTATTTTTGAATAATTATTTTTTATAAAATACAAATACTAAATATAAATAATAAAGATATGTTAATTGAGATATTTTGTTCATTATTGTATTATAATGTTATCTGTTGAACGGCACTGCGTTTTCTTCGGGCTGTGTGTATGCCTGAATAAGTGGGGCATATTGCATCATCATCACGTCATAACATTTTAATGTAACTGTTGTGCATACGATATAATCAGCTGGTGCAATCCAGGGGTCACCATCATGGTGCCTGAGGGCACCAGGTAACTTCCAAAGACTACATGAGTTGACTGAGCACCCATTTTAAAAAAAATAGCTCACAGGTGATGACACATTATCATTTAAAGAATCAAAGTGTTGAATATGATATATGATATTATTAGAAATCATTAACATTGAATATGTTTGATACCACATTTTTCAGCCCGATACCAGTTTGAGTACTCAACTCTTGAGTAGTCACTGATACCAACACCAAGTACCGATACTACTAGTACTTTTGATGGATTAATTGTCACCCAAAAAACAATAACAGATTGTTTTAAGGCAGGACCAACATATCCCAATATTAGGGATGTTGATTCCACTTTTTTTCAGACTGCTACCAGTACTCAACTCGAGTAGTCACCGATACCAAGTACCAACACCACTAATACTTTTGATTTTTTTTTTTAAATCCCCCCAATTAACTATAAAAGATTATTTTAAAGAAAGACCTACACATCCCAATATAGAATATTTCCTTTTAAATGCATGAAATTAGTGGAATTTTTCTATTCTTCTAATTTCATATTTGTAGTTCTTAATCATAAAACGGCCACAAGGGGCCGGCCGATACTGGTATCGGTCACCATCGCAAGTACCGATACCTTGAAATAAGGCCCGGTATCAGCCCAATGCCAATACCTGATATTGCTACTCACCCATCCCTAATTAACATGATCAGTGTCTTCACATTGATGAACATCATTTATTATATGAGTAGAGAAGAAGTGGTTTGGCAAATGGATGGATGCAATTAAAGGTAATTTGAGCGAATGTAAAAAGTACCTCTCTGTTTCAAAAACATTGTTGATCCCTGTTGTATTTTGTCATTTAAGCTCTTTTCCCACAAATCATTTTTATTTTAATCAGGAAGGCAGCAGGAGCATCTTCATAACTAAATCATGTTATGAAATGAGTGTGAGATGAGCAACAAACTATCCCCTGGTTTCTGCCACCCTCACTGATCTGCTGTCATTGTTGATCTGCCTGCTTCATGCCATGCTTTTAAATGACAGTCAGCCCATGCAGGCTTAGCCCATTCTGGTCCCTGCCAAAAGCCAAACCAAGCCATCAGTGGCAAAATGAAAGGAAAAATGAAAATGAAGGAGCTACAATCCCCCTTAACAGACATAAAGACATCTGGAGGTTGAAGCTGAAAGGATGACGGCTGCCTCCTCCGCTGCCTCAATAATTCCCAGCTAAAGATCCGCACCTTTCGTCACTTTCTTTCCTGTTTCCATGAAGTTTCTCTTTGATCTTCTGGCTCTCTACCCTGATGTTAATTTCTCTTCTACCTCATTCTCCTCTATGTCTTGCATATCTACCAGCGTGAAGATGGAGTCAAAGATTAATTTCCTCTAAAATTATGCAAAAAAAAAAAAAAAAAGTCAGGTGGCAGCATAGTGTGGCATCGCTGTGGGAGGGTGCTGAACAGTAATTTGGAATTGTGGTTAAAATATTTAGTGGTTTCCGACAGCAAAGCATGAAGAGATATGTCAGCTGTCATGTTTGCCGTAATTTACATTTGGTAACCATTTGATCCTGACTAATGCGGCATTTTAGTTTTGAGAAACCACAGCACATCTACTACAGCACTTTATTCATAGTTCTTCAGTAATCTCAGGGCTTTAACTAAGGAAAACAAATAGAGCTTGAACTATTGCCCTTATGTGGGACTCCTCTGGTCAATTATTTAGACTAGAGAGTCAATAATACATTAAATAATAAATGGGGAGATGACAAGTAATTAAAAAGTGAGGTAGAGAGAAACAATACTGCGCTGGTTCTTTTTTGTCATCTCGTGCGCCCTCTGGTGAAAAATGTGGGAAGCACACCAATGAGGTTTAGCAACCAATGCCGCATATGACGTCCTGTACATGGAATAAAAAATCATTCATGCAATAAAGACAGGTATAACAAAAGAACACAAAATAAATTAATACATATAAGTAGTTGAAATAAGTAAATAAAATAAATACTAATAAATTAATAACACAAGAAATAAATAAGTAATTCAAATAAATATCAATCCAGTCCCATCCCAATCATGTTGGCTTTAGCTAAGGCACCAAGGGGCCCAACTCAGCAAGACAAGATGTACAAGGGCCACTGGAACCAAAGACCACAACTTCTGTTTTGCTTTAATTGAAGTTCAAGAAATTGAGTGCTATCCATGCCTTGATCTCCTCCAGACAGGATAATAGTGGCCTCAATGAGGAAGCGTCCTTTTTGCTCAGTCACATAAATTTGACTGTCACCCACATAGCGGTGAAAATAAATCCTTTATTTTCTGAAGATGGAACGCATGGGCAGCAATTAGAATGAAAATAGCAGTTGCCCCAAAATAGAACCCTGTGGAACACCATATGACAGTGGGGCAGTAAGGAACTCAGAGCAACTCATTAGAAACTCGTAACAGTGTTAGAAAATCAGTGCTATGCGTCATCTTAAAACCTGACTGAAAAACCTCAATGATGTTATGTTTGTCACGAAAACCACCACCACACATAGTGTTTCATCACAACTGCATTCTTATCTTTGCTTAAGCACATTGTTATGTTACATTTTTTTTTCAAAGCTTTATCTGGGTTACCAAGACTCTCTGGGGCAAAGTGCAATATGCATGATTGTTGTGGTTCGTACGAGGCAAGAATGATGCTTTCTATCAGGAGTTTTACATGACTAATGCATTTCTGTTAACAATTCCTATTGGATTTTTTTTTAGCTTTATTTCCACCGTGGCTAAAATGCATTAAAACACTGACAATGTTTTCAAAACTCGGTTTTATGTTCTTACACAGTTTGTCCATTTTCAGGTGCTGCGATGAAAGCAGAATTATTCGAATGTCGTATCACCCCTCAAGGGGAGCACATCCTCTTTAAACGAGCTTTTCCGAGGAGTTTTAAATTCGTTGTACTCTTGTACTGCCATAAGAAGGACTTTACGCCAACTCTAGCTTGTAATCCCATAATAACCTAACCGTGGGTGGAGCACATTTAATTCACTTTCCAAGGTGTCTTCGGATGTGCTTCATATTAGTACAGTGACATTGGGCTTCACCCATTCCTCACCATCTTGTATTAATAGCATCTTTGCTGTGTCACATGAGGACAAAAGCTTAATACAGTTGCACTTGACCAAGAGGGCGTTACGCCGTTAAATAAAAGAATAGTTCTGCTGCAGTGCGATGATATCCAAATGTGCTTATTCGATGAATTCTGTTGAAGGGAAGTCATTAATTTCTACTGACATACCCTCTTGTAAATCCTTTTTCCCCGAGGGGAAAAAAAGTTTTACTTCCATGGGTTTCTTATTCCATAGGGGGTTACAACATCAACGATGTCATGTTCTACTGGACCAGAGGAAATGAGTCTGTCAGTGGCCTCGACACTCTTCAACTTGCTCAGTACACAGTGGAGGACCACTACACCTCTGTGTCAGAAGCTATCTATGAAACTGGTAACTACAATGGCTACAATTTCACGGTCATAACTAGAAACGAATCATCATTTTTGAATTATTATTATCTTACGACATGGCGGGGCGGCTCTTCCTTGACCATGTGACAATGTGTGACTCGATGGTCTTCACTCAAGTTTTCAACTTCCTCCTACCTACTTTCTTCATATTCTTGTTTTCCTTTTTACTTCAATTTATATTTTAGACTTGTAAAGTGTTTTTTTTATGTTTATATGTTCAATAAAACCAGAACCCCCCGCCCCCAAAAAAACTGGTTTCAAATAGTAACTGTGCAAAGGTGCAGATAGCCCTAAAAAGCCTGAAACGTGAAATAAATGAGACACAATTCTGATCATTTTGAACAAAAACAAAACAAAAATTGAAAATCTACTCCCACATATGACTTTTGATTTGTGTCATATTTGACACATCCGGTCACAATGCATAAAATTCATACATTTATAACTGTCAAAAATATAATAATAAACACACATATCAAACACTATTTATAGGTATAACTGTTATCATGCATTATTGGGATTTGAGAACTCCACCAAAGTAACTGAAAACTTATTTTATTTATTTATTTATTATTGCACTTTTTATTTTGAATAGTGGGAAGCCACAAAACTGTTTCTGTTCTTGTTCAGGCAAAAGGTGTAGGCTACTTTGTATTTCTTACAGTTGTGGCCTGTGCAGAGTTTGAATCTCTGCCATGTTTGCCATGTGGGAAAACTATGATCAATGATCAATTATTTAATTTTTTTTATTTATAAGTTTGGTTATAAATCAAGTTAAATGACAAATGCAAACATTTACAACAACAAAAACAGTTGACTTTATACCCCTACTGTTTCAAATTGTATACACTTACTTTTAACACAGTTACGAAAACATTTAGTCAAAAATATTGAGTACTTTCACATTATATCCACCCATTAACTTCTTATAATGTTGTAACATTTTCAACTTTTTCTTACCTTAAACACTCTATATTTGACAAAGAAAATCTTCAAAATCAGGTATCTCCTTTGTCAATTGTGGCGATCTTGCAAGGTCACAGGAAAAGCCATCAGTTGGGTTATTACTGCCCTCTAATGGATAGATCAGGGTTTTAACCCTGGAGAACCCATGGGGTCAAATTTGGCCCCTATAAATTCTGCTACTCAAATAACAAAGACCTTTTTTTTTTTTTTACAAATTTAACTTCAAAAGTCCAGAGTGCCACTTCTGACCCCTGCATGGGGCCATCTAGTGGATGAATATTGCACTTACATGAGCCAGAGTGGTGGTGACAAGATGGCTAAAATGCAACAAATAAAACAAAAAAATTATATTGTTCAATGTAGCTGTGTATTTGATTGATTATTTTCTTAAATTCTAAATAGTTTACTGACAGTTTTTGTTATTCTGATTTTTCGAAACGATACCCTTAAATCCCAAAGGGTCAAATTTCGCCCTAATCCTAAATTAGGGAATAAATTGAAAAAAACATTGAAAAAACATATATTTTGGTGTTCAGTGAATTTATAGCAGTCATTTAATGTATAATTCATAATTTTCCAAAGAAGAAAAGGGTTCTTGGGTTCTCCAGGGTTAAGGGGGGGGGGGGTAGATAGATGGGAAGATGCAGAGCCAGGAAAAAGGTCACAGCAACACAATGGTCTCGCCCAAATCACCTACGTGCCAAAAGAGGCCTAATCTAACAATCCCCTTATTTGAGAGAGACCTCAAGGGTCACTCAACAAAAACGAGTGATTTTGTTGAAAATGTGCCATTGCCCCCTGTCTCAGAGTTTTTGATTTGTTGTCTGGAAGGTCACTACCCTAAGCTGGTTTTCCACTTTGAGCTGAAGAGGAGCATCCTGTACTTCATCCTGGAGACATACGTCCCATCAAGCCTGTTGGTGGTCCTCTCTTGGGTCTCCTTCTGGATTTCCCTCTCCTCTGTTCCGGCACGAATTTGCATAGGTATGTACCAGTCAGAAGTAATGAAGTGTGTAGAAACATGACTTCCCAACCATATGTTATATTATGCATAACAAAACAACACGTAAAGGAAGAACACCCTTTTTCAATTATACACAAAAAAGCATGTTATCGAATTATGTATTGCATCACATGAACAACGCATTGCATTTTACACAAGACTAACAAACATTATTGAACAATTGTGTGAATCTAAGTATGCGTTTGCTGTATCCATAGGAATTAAGTTAAATAGTAAATTCATTTTTTATTATATCGCAAAAATAGTTTTTTTCTTTATAGTTCTCTTTCTTTTCTCTTTTATTCTTTAAAATTGCTCAAAATTATAAAGAGTAGTCTTTATTTTAGTAAATGTGGTTTCAGTTAAATGCGCAAGGGCTGAGAGCTATTTTACACGCTCATTTAGATCAGGGGTCACCAATACGGTTCCCACGGGCACCAAGTAGCATTCCTTTCCTTTCTTTGGTCCTTCCTCGGGTCTCCTGACGGCCTCACGACTCTGGCTGGAAGTGTTCGGTTTAGGTGAACGGTATGGGATTTTTTAATAGGTTTTAGGTGAACTAATGAATACACACACACGCACATGCACGCACACACGCACATACACATTCTCACCCAATTAAAAAAAAAAAAAAAAGAGCAATGATGATGACATGTCAAATTGGTAAAATTACCGAATGAACAATACTGAGCTCTCCAGAATTTTATTTTATTTTATTTTTTTAAAAAGTAGCTCCCTAAGAGCCAAATGGGTAGCTCGCAGGACTCTTAAAATAAATAAAATACCTTAAAATAGGTCACTAGTGATGGAGCATTGAGATTTGAAAATGTAAATGTGAAGATATTTGATATTTACCTGTGTCCTTATAATTGTACGAAGCCTTAGCATGATCAGCGTCTTTACATAAATGACTATAATTGTTAATAATAACATAAAAAAATTACTAATTATAATTTGAGCAAATTTTATCTTATTATTATCATGATTATTATTGTTATTTCAGAAGTCTCCCCCCCCCCCCCTATATTTACATTTACCAGGCAAAAGTGATGGAAAAAGGTAAACTTTTACTAAAAATAAATAATGGGGAGACTCTGCCTTTTTTTTTTTTAAATATAAAAGATTCTTTGGCCGCCGGTGAGTACCAGTCCACTGCCACGGTGTTTGGGGAGCGTGAATTTAGGATCCTGCTCAAGGCCATGCACAGAATTACTAGCTAGTACTTCCACCATATTTCCTAGCTGACCTTCCCAAAATATGTCCCGTGTCTATGTTTTCCATGCCAGGAGTGACCACAGTACTGACGATGACGACCCTGATGATGGGAGCGCGCACGTCGCTACCTAATGCCAACTGTTTCATCAAGGCCATTGACGTGTACTTAGGAATCTGCTTCAGCTTTATCTTCGGAGCCCTCATCGAGTACGCTGTGGCTCATTTCTGCACCCTCACTTACAGCGACACGCACATGCTCGTGGTGAGAGCCTTCTTTTTGCTGTTCTGCTATCGTTGTGACCTTTTGCTCTTTTAGTGGATTTTGACTGATTTTGCAAGGTCCGCAGAATATTCAGTTCTATTGCTATAAAAACATGGAACCTACCAAAAAGAAACATTAGAGTCTCTTCTTTCATCAGGAAAAAAAAGTATACAGAAAGTCCTCGAGCTACGGCCGAGTTACGTTCCTACGCTGGCGATGTTACCCGAATTTAGACTTAAGTCGTATTTCTCCGTTAAAGTCGATATTTACATCAAAATACTTTGTACAATAATTTTAAAAAAACATATTTGCGTGACCCGATAGAGCCGGAATCAACATTTCATGTTTCCGCATGGACATTCATTGCTGCCGTACGGCAGAACGGAGCTAATTCAAACTTAACTCATTCACTGCCATTGACGGCTATAGACGTCAAAAACTATTTCTATTAGTTTCACATTTTTTTCCACTTTTGTTAACAAGAGTATGAAAACCTAGAAAAAAAATTATTGTACGTTTCGAACAGATATAAAACTTGTGATTAATCGTGAGTTAACTATTGAAGTCATGCGATTAATTACAATAAAAAAATGTAATCGTCTGACGACCCTCGTTTTTTAATAATATTTTATTTTTTTTTGGATTACTTATTTATTTCAACTCAAGATTAATCACAAATGTTATATCTGTTCTATATGTACAATATATTTTTTTCTAGGTTTTCATACTCTTGTTAACAAAAGTGGAAAAAAATGTGAAACTAATAGAAATAGTTCAAATGAATTGTTGACGTCTATAGCCGTCAATGGCAGTGAATGAGTTAAACACGGAAATGTGACGCACCTGATGGCGAGCCGACCTGCTCAATGGATGTCCGTTGCTGGAGGTAACAACAAAATAACTATGGCGTGATTATTGTGGGAACTTAATGAAAAAGAAGGTGCTACAGACGACAAGTCGAAACGACGTCGGTCGGGTACGACGTAACTCCAGGAATTCCGGTATTTGTATCTGTTCCCCTTTTGCAGCAATTAACCTTAGAATCTAACTACGTTTCATCATTTTTCACAAACCTGTTGAAAACACTGGGGAAAAGAGCTTGTTGCAACATGGCCCTGGCCGATCTCTTATACTCTGCTTCCACCTGCTGGCCGTTTTTTGTAATAACTACCGTTGCTTTAAGCGACCTCTTCATGTCAGAAGACATATCAAAGCCTTCTGTATGCTCTAGTATAAGAAATAAGAAAAAAAAACGTATAAATACATTTTTGTGAGTGCAGGACAAAGTATTAAAAAATGTATTTATAAGTTTTTGGGTTTGAATTAGTTAATTAGTCAGACAGTCAGATGGCTAGTCAATTAGCAAGCTAGTTGTGTTATCCTTTTTCCATTTGCCGTTAACGTTCTCATTTGTTTCGCTGCAGTACGGTCACCAAATGCATAGCTTTGACGATGACATGAACGGCATCGTCACCACCATCTCCAGGCACCCTGACAGGGCCAAGAGACGCAAGGAACCCGACACGGGTCCCGCCGCTGCTCCCGCCTCCACAGAATTGTCAGTCGACCCATCTAGCCCCACAGGCAGCGAGCCCAAGCCCGAGGCTCCACCTCCAGAACCCACCAACTGGTGTCTCATAGTTCTGGCCACCCTTCGCAAACTTCTCTCTTTCATAAGTTGCTGTCACATAGAAAATCCACACCACATAGACAACTACTCAAGAGTCTCTTTTCCTTTGTCATTTGTCCTTGTTAACCTTCTTTATTGGACATATTATTTGTACTTTTAGCATTTGTCCCAGTATTTTGACGGGGAGTTTATTTCACTGTACGTACAATAAGTGTGACTTAGATGTGGTTCTGAGGTGAGTTTTTACTATTTATAAGCAGCAACATGATAAAAGATACAAGATTGTTTTGAAGGAAGAAAAAAGTCTTCTACTAATTCAACTCCACTGTTTCAGCCTAGACTGGTGAAGTCTGATACACAGAAAAGCTTGACATGAAACGGAAAAAGTGCTTCCAAAGATGAAAACCATTCATTTGCATATTTCCCACTCTAGCACATGTAATCTAATTGTTTCTCTGCTCAGTTTGTTGGCGGCAAACACACAGAAAACAGAGTGGCTGAAATGCCCAGCGGTGCTGTGAAAGGGCGAATGAACGTTTCTCTTTTTGTCTCACTTTTATCGAGCGCTATTTTATTTATCTTTTCTGCCTGAAGGTCCACTTCTTGCATAAAATGGATGGTCAGAAACAGTGGCAGAAATAAAAAGGAAGAGCAGATGTGAAATATTAACTTGTGACGGGAGAGTGTTTTAAACACTGAAGGTCTTCAATTACTGGAAATAGCACAAACTATGTTGATTTAATTGTCTTAACTTAACTACCTGATATACACAAGATAAGGACATATTAGTTGGCTATAAATAGTGAAGCACCATTCATTCACTCGTGCTTGTTGTCATAATTCCTAATATATAACAATGTTTGAGCGAAAATATTTTTGCTATACAGAGAGAAAAAAAAACAGTTGCACCTTCCTTAAGCCCGTATCTCCCTTAACGGCGCACACGTAGCGAGTGTCGCTTTTTCGGCTGGCTTCGTTTAATGTTGCAAAACTTGCCACACTCTCTCAAACCCTCTTTATGCTCTCAAAATGTTTTAATGTCAAGTCAAGTTGATTTCTACAGCCCTTAATCACACAAGAGTCTCAAAGGGCTTCACAGTTGACGACATTTATTTTAAATTTTGAACGTGTTCAAAATTTCATTGGACAAGAAAAACAGCTCATCAGCGTAAATAAAGACGATCTAACTTTTAACAATTTCCACAAATTCACACTTTGCGGACCATTATTTTTCTCATTTTCTCATTCACAGTTTTCTCACAATTCAACATTCCGCATTCATTTCCAATGAGTCAATCAACAATACGCTCCTATTTGAAATTAAAAATGTTCAGATCATTCAATTCACCTTGGGATTCATTTTCAACATTCCCACAAAGCAAAAATTCTACATTTTTCACCCAAATAACGCAGATTTTTCACCAACAAAACTCCCCACTCATTTCCGAGGGTATATGGGTTCGGATAGGCTGTTGAGCTCGTATCGTTCCTATTCAAAATATTTAATTTTGTTTGATTGACCTTGCCATTCAGTCTGTGTTATTTTACACACACAAAAAAACTTCACACATTCCGTACAATTCTATATTTTTCACCACCCAAATTCCCCAATCATTTTTAATCCATTTTCCGATTTCTGCTTGTTCAGGTCACCTTGGAACAATTTTCATTGTTCCCACAATTCCCAGATTAAAAAAAACAACCACATATTGCACTTTTTTTTTTTAAGATTTCACTCTGAACAATTGAATCTAGTTTTCTACATTTTTATATATTTTGAGTTCAGTGCATTCATTACCAGATCTTTTTTTCAAAGGTCTTGTCATTACTCACAAAGCTCTTTACATTCTTAACAAACCTACAAAAACTGTGGAATTTTCCGGTCTATTTCAGGAAGCTGCTGTAAAATGACATGTTTACATTGATGCATAGAAATTCTCTATATTTTCCAACTGAGGCCTGCTTACTCCAACCAATCTGGGGAAGACAAAAAAAAAAGGAAAAGTTTAAAGAAAAGTATAACGATAGAGTGGAAAAGAACAAATATAACATAGCAACATTTCAGCAAATTCAAACTTACTACTATGGTTATACAGGTTGTTTACTATCTTTCAGAGAGGATGCATTATTTTCATGCTAATGGCTGATTATGTGAACCAAAGATTATAATCAGATTTAAAAGTGCATTTTCTAATGTTAATAGTACCACAGCGGCATGTTGTCGGTCTGCAAATGAACGTGACATCTCATTTGTCAGACAACAGGACGAAGCTGCATGTTAATTTCTCGTTGTGTTCGGTACTGCTGTAACATGCTCTCGCTTATACTGGAATGAGTTTGTTTACTCATATTGCAAGTTTCTTCCATGATGTGCATTTGAAATGAATGAACTGCGTATAACCTCTAATGCATTGCCTTTCGAAACTATTTCAGCTGCATTGTTCCACTCTTTTAAACGCATCAAGCGCTCCTTCGCTGATGATAACTGCAACAAAGGATTTCATGTATAACTTTTGTTCTTGCATGCTTATAAGAATCTAATTTTTCTTTATTCTATATTTCTTGGTTCACTTGGGGGGGGGGGGGGGGGGTAAATATGACGGAGAGAGAAAAAACCCGATGCTTTGATTGTCAATGCTTTCTCATTCCAAAAGGACAGGTTCTTCTCGGTTCAGTCTCAGAACTGTTACGATATTGGACCGAGCGGTGTCTGGTGGAAGCAGGCAAGCGCAGAGAGATTGAAAAGATTCACAGTAATGATTTAACACTGTCAGGTTTTATACATACAGCACCTTTCTCTTACAATGGACGGTTATCTTATCTTGTGAAAAGGGAAATGAATGCTTATATCGCGAGCCAAAGTGACAGATGAGAAACTACTGAGGCTTCTTAAGAAACTCTTTGTTATAATAAAAATGGCAGAAGGTTTAAGATAAGTGCTTTTTTTTTTTTTTAGCATGACTCTATAGCTGCAACTCAATCATGGACACCACTTGGTTTACAAGGACCTGATGGAGACAAAAATGCCAGGAGATAGCAGATCAAAATGGGACACATTTCTCAGAGATGGACTAACCCTTTTTCTTTTCATGTTGTAGAACGTGTGAAATAATACCTCATGGTGATGTTGACGACCAACCGGGGACGTTTTCATGTACAGAAAATTGTATTTCTACTGTAGCGCTATAATAATCTAGATATTGTTCTGCTTAACCATGTAAATAGATTCCACCAATGTGCATGTTTACTGTAAAGAAATAGATGAGAGCAATAAAATGGTTTGTGTGTATGATAGAAATGTAGTTATTTTAAGGATTATTATTGCTGATTAATTAGGTCTTTAGTATTGTAAACTGGCTGTGAATAGAGATGTCGCGTTCCAACAATTTTGCACGTTTTACAGCAGCAGCGTCAGATTGCGGCTGACAAAATGTCTTAATATTAATTTTCCTTCACAGTTACTTTGAGAACAACGGGAGGAAATAAAACCGCACCACATGCTTTGTGTCAAAGGAGCTATTGTATATTTTAGTTATTTATGATTGTATGATTATTATTTTAGTGTAGTGCAGCGCTATATAGATAGAGTTGAATTGAGTTTTAACAAAATAATGCATATGATATTCAAAATAATAGGCATTTAATTTTTAAAATATATATATATATTTTTTTGTTTATTGCATTATGTAAGTTAATCAAGAAAAAATATATTTTCTTTTTATACTGATAGGGATTTTATTGAACAAATCCACCACAAAGACATTCTAATCATTATATTGACAATTCCAGTCATCCTGGCATCTCTGATATTTCCACAATGAAAACGCTTTATAGTGAAACAAATGGCGTATTGTTTGGCTTTTGGCTGTGACAAGCACATAAACCAAGGGGGACCGTTCTAGTATTTAAACGACATTTCATTACATTTTAAAATCAAAATAATCCTGACAAATCAAGTTACAATGATACAAAGGCCAATACTTTTCAATGGACAAAGAGGGACATTTTTACCGAGCAAGGCTGCCATTTTGACATGTGACATAAGCTCGGTGATGGTCAATTAGGCCAATTTTTTAACTTTTTTAAATTATTTTTATTTAAATAAGGAGCTATGGAAAGCATGTGATGTAAAACATTTAACATCAAGTTAAAAGCTACCATGGAGAAATTGAAATTGAGAATGAGAAACTGACTTGGTGGGGCATGTGCATGTGTAGGTAAACGGCAAGATCTCCCTTTGTTGATGATGTAATCACTGGATCCTGAATACAGAATAATTTGGCATACATTAAAAGGAGACCTAACATCAGTCCAGCATAAAAACTATATTGCGTATACTGAGCTCATGTTTAAAATATGTTTCCACACTTGCATTAGCTACATCGTATTGGTCAAGCGAGCACCTAGGCAGGGACATGTGACGTCTTTGTGATACTCTAAGCGACCGCAAGATGGCGCCGTGGAATAACGTTTCAGAATGCTCAAACCTGCCGCAGTGCTTCTGCAGCATTCTCTCTCTCTCTCTCTCTCTCTCTCTCTCTCTCTCTCTCTCTCTCTCTCTCTCTCTCTCTCTCTCTCTCTCTCTACCTCCCTCTCCCTCTCTCATATAAAAATATACACGCACTGCATTTAGAACAATAGCAACCCCCCCTCCCTCCCTTTCAATTCAACATTACTACATTAATATTAATTAGGAGTTGCACTCTGATTGAAGGAGCCTCTGGCTAATGTGTCTGTTATTCATCCAATACACAACTTTTGTTGATTTAAAAAAAAAACCCGGAGGTAATTAAATCATTCACCGGCTTGCGTCACTTGGAAACATCATAGTCGAGGAGTGGATGGCTTCAAATTAGTTTATTTTGTGAGAAATTCCTCAGACATGACGTCGATAGGAACGCGAGATGTCGATATATAACATACTAGGCTACTAATCAGAGGAAAGCTGTATTCCATATTCACTTGAAGGAGAATAGCAATCCAATCAGAGCACATCCTATTTGGAATCTTACTTATTTATTATTTATTTATTAATGAGACATCCCACCATCTCATTTGCCAGTTGTTTTTGGCCAACTAGAATAGCTTGATAAAGGGCATCCTGGCCATTTATAACCCAAATTATTTTATCTTGCAAGACATCGGAGATAATAATAATAATAATATTAAGAATAATAATAATAATAATAATTCACCTATCAATTTTTTTAACTGCTTATAATAATAATAATTATGCGATGAAAGCTCTACAAAATGAGTATAAATAATGGATGGTGCTGTGACAGCTTCATAGTTTGGTGTTAAATGACTTGATACATTTGGTTCTCTCTTTGTGAAGGTTAATTGACTGTGACCTCTTAAAGCAATTTTTATATATTTCCATTTCACATGAGCTGGAATATATGTTATGCGTGTGCAAATGGTGTATGACAACATTCTGTGTAAAAAGAAAAAGAAGAAGAAAAAAAAAGAAAAGTAGAACAACTTTCTGAGACTAATAGAGGATTAGTTTGTTATTTTTCGAATGTTGACCCATTGGCACTCTTTGGAATATGTCGGCCTACTTGGAAATGTAAAAAAACGAATCCACAACTACTTTAGTACATCGACTAAATATGTAACTTCATTATTTTCTATACCATTTGTCCCCATTAGGGTCACAAGTGTGCTGGAGCCTCGCAGCTGAATTTGGGAACAATGATTTGTATTGCATGAATAAACAGCCCTGGCCACGGAAAGTCCAAACTTGATCCCAAACAGATCTTTCTGTGACGTAATCTGCCATCAACCATCTACCCCAAATAAACCGAGGAAGAGGTCTCTTACACTTTGCCGTAGTTGTCACATTGGCTTCTGTTGCTCAGCTTTAGACAATAAGGCACAACTCTCTTATCAGATGTGGTACAAACTCTTATCCAGGTTGTCTTTCAACCACACACAAAGTCATGCATAACTTTCTCTATCGGCCTTCCAATCCACCAGGCTGTGGGATCACATTTGACTGGCGCCATTTAGCCTTTATTGAGAGCCTTCCGCACAGGGAGTGATCCCTGATCTATCTTGAGATATGTGCTTATCACCTGTGACAACAATATAAATGGAGTAAAATTGGAAACATGATCCAAATCAGTTTATCAAATAACACGTATTGTGTGATAACCCTGTGCTACAGAAATCATAAAATCTCCTTTCTCTACTAAACTGCAGAAAAAGCTCCTGAATCATAGGCAACATTGGACTGAAGCTTGACAAATATAAAATGAATACTTGGACAAACCAGATGAATACGTGATTTAGAAAGGCCTCTTAATTATATGTTAAGCAATATGGAGTTGAACGAGAAGTCTTAATTTCCCTTATAACATATTGTGCTGTCAAGTTGTAGCTGCTTTGACCTGCTTGACACGTATGAGCTATTATTTTGAAATGGCAGGAAGTAGATTAATCAGGAAGAGCCAAAGGAAGAGGAAGTAGAAAACCAGGAAATGAAACGTAACAGACAAGCTGCCGTGTGAGTCACTTGTTCAAAGTGCAATGCGTTATCTCACATGTTTGTTGCATGACACTTGCGTGTCATCCCACTCCCACAGAAAAAAATCCCGTCCCGTCCCAGTACCGCACCGTAGTAAATAAATACATGACTAAATAAATAAATAAATATTGTCCCGCCCCGTTCCCAGTCAAAACGACTCCTTTCCCGCCCTGCTCTAGTACTGCTCCCCTTTTGGAAGTCAGCTCCATAAAAAAAATAAATAAATAAATAAAAACCGGCATCACAGATTGCCCCCCGCCCCCAATTCTGCGGGAATACTACGGGATTCCCAAAAAGTTGTTAGTCTAGTGTTACAATAGCCTTTACCTTAGTATGCTAATGCTACTATGCTGATGTGCAATTCTTAATATAAATGCAATGCTGAATGTAGCCTAGCTATTATCTTAGCCATCATGCTAACCCTAGCAATGCTAAAATCGTGTAATTTTTTCAATGTTAAAATTTTTGTTTGCTACTCTAGTTATGGGGTTAGCAATTATTTTGTCATGCTAACGCTAGCATTAAAGGGCTAATTGCTGCATCAATAATAAGTACCATATGTTCTGAGATGACCTGCAGTCATGCTAGCACCTTAGTTTAGCTTCTGCTTCTGCCATGAGGTTATTTTGTTAGGGATGATGAATACCTGAAATATTTCTTAGTTATTTTAAAGTATGTATAGGAACTAATTGTGATATAATCTAAAGGTTTGTTTCATGTATCAATGGCCATATTCTTTTCAACCTGATAGTGACACCTCAATTCAAATAAACTATAAAGAAGAAAAGGTGCCATCTGAGTTTACCACCTGCATTCTCGCTGTTGTTGGCCATTTTTGAGTTTATTTTAATTTTCATTTCCCAGAAGAAGGTGTGGTGGAGCGCCTCCATGTTTTTGCGCATATCATGACAAAGTAGCTGCAAGATCCACATCCATATTTTTGTCTGTTTCTTCTCTCACCCATTTAAAAAAAAAATATTCTGCATCAGGGTGCTGTTCTGTCAGAGGTTATTTTAGTTCAATGGCTATAACCTGGCAGATTCTGCTCGGTACATCTCTCTGCCATTCTCCCTGCCTGCACTCTTTTGTGTCTGACCTCAGAGATCTCACTGAGCATCCATGATGAGTCATAGCTCAGTCTGAAGCCTCTGCATCACAGCAGGGAGTCAGGAATACTAAGCAGCTTCCACAATTTACCAGCACACACATATGCAGAAAGTTACAAAACAAACAGCAGAGAAAAGCAGTACATAAGAGCAAACAACATGTTGATTGAAACACAAACAGGAAACAGTATAATTGGAACTGTCAGACCAATTCCTTATGTTTATTTTCTGTAGACGGAAAGCATCTGTGTTTAATATCAAAAGGTACTTTTTTTTATTATTATATCAGTCTACAATGCATCTCCCTGTCAGTTGGGTTTCATCTTTAGTCTACAGAACCAAAGCTCAAATGTAAACATAGTGTACATGTTTGTATAATCAATGTATTATGACATCTATCTACACGTTTCAATACTTTTGCTCAGATGAAAAATGGTTCGATTCAAACAAAAATAATATGTAGCATACCTGTTCCTGAAGTGCCCTGATTGTGCCAGTACATTTGGAGGGGTGTGTATTTCATACATTTTAGCAAGTGGAGTACATGAATACTGTTAACAAGCTGTTAGCAATCTCTGAAGTCATACCTTCCAAGAGAATGTTCATGGCCACACACAGACATATACTCATTCATTTACGTGCATTGTTATGCATAATAATGGCTCATCTCAGCAGCAGATTATCTCTTTGTCTAACCCTAATCCTGTAATATGCTGCAGTGTGACGTCCGTGCGATCACATACACTTTTATTTATTTATTTTTTATTTTTTTTGCTAGAATCGTCGAGAGCCTTCTGCAGCTCTGATTAATTTCGCTCTGATTGAAATTCACACGGCGACTCAAAGCCCTGACTGCATTAGAAAGGCTTCAGATGCATTCTAGCCGTGTCTCGTCACAAAAGGATTTGAGTGTAAACTCTCAGCGACGAAAGAACAACCCTAACACCTCCAGAAACGGTGGTGGGATCTCTTAGGAAAAGCTTGCTGTGATGTATATTTCAGTTTTTCACTCGCTCTCTTCTTTGCTGTGCTGCAGTGATGATTGGGTAGATTTGACATCCATCCAGGAAAAGTGTTGTGCGGCAACACCGACATGCAGCCCTGATCAGTCATTTGGGTGAAGATGAAGATGTGTGATTTACCAAATCAAAATTAAATAAACAGATCATCTTCATTGTTCCCAGTTTGCTATAAATACATGTAGTCTCCAGTGCAGGAAATGTGTCAAATACATTCTGCCTTCTTACACAGAGTTGTATGGCCTACGGATCCATGTAATCCTTATCATGGAGCATGAACAGAAACATCCAGCATAATATTTAGATCAGGGGTTACGGATATGGTGCCCCAAAGACCACTTCAGTAGCCCATGGGCCTCTGTTGCTATTCTGGGAGGGAAAAAAAAGTCATCATGATCTCAGCTGCATCTAACTTATGTTTGTTGTAATTCTTTTATTAAACATGCTTACGTTAGTGTACATTTGTAAACAACAAAAATTACATTTTGGTGATGTACACACAACCAAAACTATAGCATTTTTGGAGACAATTAGCTAACAATTAGGGTGACATCAAGAGACCAGAGGAAAGATTAAAGGAAGGAAGGATGGATGGATGGATGGATGGAAGGAAGAAAGGTTGGAAGGAAGGATAGATGAAGCAGAGTGAGATCCACAAACGCCAACTTCCACTAATTTATAAACTGTTGTTGTGACCCAAGACTACACTCACCCCACCCTCTCAGTAAAGTGACCCAAAAAAGTATATATATAAAAAAAGTAAATCACGCATGCAGAACTGCGTTACTTGGCCGACCTACTGCTGTCCATCAAATAAATGCCTGCTCCACACCTTCCCATCTCCTTCCGAGCACGCACACTCTCATGGCAGAGAGGCAAGGCCAAAAAATCCCCCCCCCCCCCCCCCACCCGTCCTTTGCCTCCATTGAAATGCAGTGGGCCATTGGCAGAATTGTGGCCGGCCATGTTGCACTCTGAGTCGGCCCCAGCAACGCGATGATTTGTTTTGTCTCCTCCTCCGTGCATTGTGACATCATACCAGCTGGGTTGTCTGCTGCCCGAGGCCTCTTCCTGTTTGGGCAACGAGAGTCACATCAACTGGCAACTCTTGATATGGAGGAGCAGGGGCTCTTTCGCTGATTCCCTCACACAAGCCCGAGTTTATCACTCTGTGGAGGAAATATAAAGTATTTCTATAGCTTTTATCGAGAGTCTGACCCTTTCGGTCACTAGTTTACTCAAAGCTTGTGACCTTAGGTGAGGTTGGGAAGGTAGGACAGCACTGTGATTACATTACTGGAGATGCTTCACCGATTCATCCATCCATACATCTGGCTCATGTTCCATCCATCCGAAAGGTACTTTCATAAAATATAAAACCTGGCTATCATATTTTCAAAAGGTTATAGCCTGTGCCTGTGCGACAAGCAATGGTACAGACGCTCCCCTACTTACGAACATTCGAGTTGCGAACAACGGTACATACGAACATTTCTGCGCGTACAGTATGTCGAAAAATGTTCGGAAAGAAATGCTGTAAGTTAGATTTTGTATTGCGCGTAGTGCTTCTTTCCGCCGCTAATACCGACGCTTGGCGCTGTGAAAGCTCATTGGAGGCTGAGCAACGTGGCGAGGAGGAGGAAAAAACGCCGGTCCCCATGAAGCAGGAAATAACTTTTGAAGCCGATTCTAGCGACGACGAAGAATCTCTCATGATATAAAATCCTCCTCTTCCTCCTCCTCCATCATCTCCTTAAGCATCGAGTACATCTTCCAAAAGTAAGTTAAACTTCATTTTATTTATCTTATTACGTACATGTACATACTGTGTGTGTCTCTCTCGCTCTCTCTCTCTAACATACGTAGTACAGTACAGTACTGTACGTATTCTCTCCATTTTATTAAAAGTTTTTTTCAGTACAAACCAATGCAGGTTACTTGTACAAGCCTTAAACATACTTATATAAACCTTCAATATACTTATATAGGCTTTAAACATAAATTATAATACAAAATATAGCACTGAAGCAACTTACGAACAAATTCACCTTACGAACGATCGTCCGGAACGTAACTCGTTCGTAAGGTGGGGAGCGTCTGTATATGTAAAAGTACAATCAATTTTTTGAGTGTATGTTGCATTCTAAAATGTGTTTGCAAACAATCATACCTGGGATTAATTTTCCACTGACCACAATTGATTCTCAAATTTGAAACATGCATGATGAGATAAATAGAGACTACTGAATTAATCTCTTTTCCCCCTTTTAAGACACCAATGTGTTCAGTGCTACTATTGCGCAACCCCTATTGCATCCCAAGACGGTTTTGATTATTATAGTATTGTGTGCTACTGTCTGAAGACTTCAGCTGAAGCAACTGCGAGTTATTTGTTTGTCTTATTTGTAGATTTTGTGTTCATGTAATATTGTCGAGAAACAGCAGCGCTGTGTTGTCAGTGGTGTAGCAGTCATTTTGGCCTCATAAAAATTTCCACTCATAATATAGTCTATGTGAGAAGGGATCAACTGAAGAGATGCAGTATCTGGGGAGCATTTCATGCCAGACTCGAAGGGAAAGGGCACGGACGAACTCAAAATATTTTTTTTAACAAGTCATTTTATTTTATTTGATGTCAGAGCTTCTTTTTCTTTTCTTTTTTCTTTTTTTTTTTAAATAGGAAAGGGCTCCATATTGCTGGTACTCTAACATATAAATGAATTTAAATAAAACATTAATTAAAAGATAAAATCAGAATCATTTTTATCCACCCATGTACCGTACAGTATGTTAACACACTAGGAACAGTAGTTGGTGCGTTAAGAATGAATACAGAATTATACAAATAACAACTTGTCAATAAGAAATCAAACTTTGGACTTGTGCAGTAATTCCACTCAACAACACAAGTATAAAAATTGTCAATGCTACAGCAGTAAATGCGGTGATAGCCTACTGATACGATTAGGAAAACAGAAGGATTCTAAATTATGACAATGTGTCAATAATGTTTATGCTAATCAAGTGCTAATTAGGGATGGGCGAGTACGAGATGAATAAAAAATTGACATTAATTTCATGCAATTTTAAAGGAAAATACTATATTGGGGATATAGAGGTCTATCTTTAAAAAATATCTGTCATTGTTTTGTTTTATTTTGTTATGTTTTGAAATTTGATGTATCAGAAGTATTAGTGAACTTGGTCTCGGTATCAGTGACTTTACTGAAGTATTCATACTCAAAAGAAGTGGTGTCAAACATCCCTTGGTAGTGGCAAGGGGAAATAAACTGTTCAACTGGCTTGTTTTTGAGTGCAATGTTCAATTGTACCTACCAGAGGAAAAACAGCAGGAAAAGGTGGCGACCAGGGTGGGATTAGTCTGATAAGGTTTTGTCTGCCTTCTCATTACGTGCAACATCCAAGGGTTGGGCAGCGCTAATAATTCTTTCTATAGTTCTTACTGTCAGAATTACAGTCTGAGTTTGTCCTACTTTGAACTAGAATTTGATGATGAAGACAGAACTGACTCAAAAACTGCAATTTAGAAGATTTTCTAGGGTTATAAATGAGAAATGTTATGTTTTTTTAATACAATGTAGCATTTTTAATAGGTTGTTCATACATTAACTCACTTAATCATTTTTTCTGAGATAATTTGCCATTTTATTTTATAAAGTTAGAAAAAGGGCAGAATGTGTATATGCATGAATAGACGCAGCTACTGGAGAAAGCATTTGCCGGTACAAAACACTTTCAGTAAGAATCAATCATAGATTTGGGAATTAAGTGACAGAAGCAAGCTCTGTTGGAGAAAGGTGAGAGACAACAGTGTGCTGTAGCCTACTGTTAAAAGTGATTGTGAAAAAAATGTTTTTATTGAGTGTCTCACGCTGGCTTTCCACTTTTTACAGTACAAACTATGAGCAGGAAAAATAAAGAAAAGCAAAAACATGAGGATGTTGTCTTGCTTGTTTCTTTTGTAGATTCGATTTTCCATTCTCCAAAAAGATGCACTGTAAAAAAAAAAAAAAAAAAAAGGGACTAAATAAGAGGCCAAGGGTAACTTGCGTGTGAACTCTGACCCTTATGGTTGTAAACTGAGAATAGGAAAGGCTAACAGGCAGGAGTCACTTCCCTGGTCTATCATGCCCATTTTGGTAGAATAATTGCTACTTGTTCTCAGCGAAGGTCATCTCAGAGTCAGAGCTGATGCTCTCCCATGACACATATTTCATGCCTTTTGGTGCAGCTCTCACAATCTACTTCTCTATTAAGAGAACTCTTCACTTACTCAGAGGTGCCGCGAGAAACTTGGTGGCAGACTTCAGTTTGACTATATCGTTCTCCCAAACAGTCAAGTGAAGAAGTTCCTTTTTTAAACTAACCCTAATTCATACCCACTCATCCGCATCATGGCCTTCATGGAGAAACGTCTCTTTTCTGTTGCCCGCATCAAAAGAGGAAAACTTGGAGGAAATCAGGAAAGCATATGTCGCTCACCACAGAAACCTCCACTTAGCCACTCCCATTCCCAGCATAAGGACCAACGACCTTTGAATTCTCAAATGAAAACATTTTCTTGGGCATTTCAAGGTCACAAATGAGGTGGTGATGGTTGAACCTGCCTTTATCTGACTCTACCATTCAATCAGATGCATTCAGCCCTTAAAAACTGCCATCAAAAAGGAATCACGAGCGCTCTCTAATTGCTGAAAACCACACGTGTGGTGCAGGCTCACCACATAAAGTTCCGCTGCCGTTTTGCCACAGTGAAGATGGTGACTGGCGGTTTCAGTAGGCTGTGGGCACAGGAGCTGTTGAAAAATCGACCATCAAATAAAAAGAAAAACAAACTGAAGGTCATTCTTGGAGCTTTCCTAAATGAGGTAAAACTGCACATTTCTGAGCACAATTGCAACTTTCCATGAAAAATGCATTGCAGTCAAATTTGCATTCTGGGTAATTGCCACGACAACTTAAATCCAATTGTATTCATTTATTTCAACAGTCTATTTCCCTCATTTCATAGAAATTCTCCTGGCTGCCAGGCGTCTGGTCATAACACTTTTTTTTTTTTTTGGTCAAATCAGATTTCAGCTACAAAGCTGAAGTTTCTGTAGCGTATAATAACACCCAAAATGGCTGATAGAGGAGAGGAGGGAAAAATCGACTATATATCGGACATTCTAAAAATTTTCATGGTGAACATTTGAAGAACAACTGGACATTCTGAAGAGAGGTTGGTTAACACCAAAGCTGAATGACTTGTTTCAACCAATAAAATGATTTATTCATACCTTACAAAAGCAGCATACAACTACTACTAGCCTAGATGCTCTGAGAAGCAAATAAAGTTGTATGAATTTTATGATCTATAAGAAAATTGACGTCTTCATGATTTTGTCATGTTATTAGATGAAATTCATTGTGAGCTCTCTCTCTTTTACTCTCTCTCTCTCTCTCTCTCTATCCCTCTGTCTCTCTCTTTCTCCCTCAGTAATCACACACATTGTTTTATTGCATTTTTGCACAATATTTTGTAAAACTGCAAGCTGATTGTGGTTTGGAGGGTAAGGTCATTTAAATCCCCACTGAAGGCCCAGCTCTCAAATGCAATACCCGCCACAGCTTGTTATACATTTGAGCCATTTAAATGAGAATGTTCTTGTTAAATTGAAATTTCCGTCAAATCTCTGAATGATTTTGGGATGATTTATTTCCTGATCTTGGATGCAATTCGCAATTTTTCGCTCAAATAAAATATGAAATGTCTATCAATGCTGATTTGGTTCAGTCTTGGAAGAAACTGCAGCCTATTCCAGGCCCAGCTAACTGTGGGCGAGTCGGGATGCTTACTTGATTGGCTACAGTCACGTCACACTCCGCACAGCCAAATGGCTTGCGATTCATCAGCTTTCTCCATTCACATGAAGAATTTTTGGTCATAAATATTTAACATGTTTAATATTTAAGATTGTCAGCACTGACCGTGTGGGACCCTATTCGCGAGACAAATCCACTTATTCTTCTTTTTTAATAAAAAAATAAAATTATGTGTGTGACGTCCTTGGTCAGGAAAGGGCAAAAAAAATGTTTTTTTTAAATGGGACAGGGGCAACAATTGCCTGGGAAAGGTGAAGAATGATTAAAAAATGAAAAAAAAAAGGAAGAAAAAAAACATCTCTTTGGAGCATTCCACAGGTGAAAGATTTATGTTATGAAAAAAGGTTGTTTGTTCCCAAGCAAGGATGGTGCAAGGGTCACCACTTAGTGAACAAATGCATTTAGTTAGAAATTAAAGAACATTTGTCAGCGTACAATTTCAAGGAACTCTATTCATTCCTCATTCATCTTCATTCTTCATCTACGGTCCATAATATAATCAAAAGTTTCAGAGAATCTGGAGAAATCTCTGCATGGCTTTCGATCCCTCTGGTGGCACTTCTTTAAAGAAAAAACACACACACAACTTCATCAAAATGCAGGTTAGAACTCTAGCATGTAAAGGAAAAGCCATATATCAACAACACCTAGACACGCCGTCGACTTTTCTGTGCCCAAGATCATCTGAGATGGACTGACATAAAATGAACAACTGTTCTGTGGTCTGACGAGTCTTCATTTCAAATGTTTTTGGAAATCATGGACATTGTGTTCACCGGGCTAGAGAGGAATGGTCCTTGGGTTGTTATCGCCACAAAGTTCAAAAGCCAGCACATGTGATGGTGTGGTGGTGTAATAGCGCCCATGATGACATGCTAACGTACACATCTGAGAAGGTGTGGTTATGCACATCAGGAAGGTGGAGCTTATTTTCTTACTGAAATCTTATTTTCTTATTGAAAGTGTATTTATTGTTTCATCAAGTTAAAAAGTTCTCATTGCAATTTTATTTTGCTATTGTGAAGAAGTGCTTTGAGGCATTCAAGACTATTATAGATGTTAATTGGGATCATTTGAGACTTTTAGCTTCCCTTGGAGAGTAGTGTAATGCAGGCTTCCTCGTGTTCACACATGCTGTACTCTCGAGGGAGGTCTTGGAACAAGATGGATGTAACTTGACTCTGTGCGCCACAAATCTCAAAACCTCGAGGGCTGGCTAACCTCTGCTCCTCCAGCTCTCCGCTCCGCTTGTCCCTGATGGCTGTTTTTTTCCCCTCATTTGCTCTCCTCTGAGATGTGGAGCTTACTGAGTCATGATTGCGCACAGGCACCCAGTGACAGAGGACGTCAGTTGGCTGTCAAGTATTCAAGCGACTCCAGCTGAATCAACAGTACCAGCATGGAGCGTACGTAACACACATACAGTAGGCCACACGCTTACACGCACAAAACATACTGCCTCTGGCAATGTAGTATGAAAACATTTTTTAAAAATCAGGAAAAAATATATAAACAAGCAGATGTTTCTTTTTTTTTTTAGATCAAAATAGTAAAATTGGGAAAATCCTTAGGGTGAGAAGCTGGGTCAGCCGCTGTCATGTTTATTTTCAGTCTTGTTTACTCCCTGTCATGTTTTCCCCTTGTCTTGTCATTTCCTGTTTTATTGTGAAAAGTCTGACTCCTCTCGTTTCTGGTCACTTGCCCTTCCTCGTGTGGTGTCTGTGTCAACCCTGATTGTGTCCACCTTTCCCCATTACCCTCATGTGTCATCCAATCAGTGCTCTCAGCCAGGTGTGTCTTGTCATGTCATTAGTGTTGGTGTATTTAGTCGGTTGTCTCCCCCCTGTCTGTGTCGGTTCATTTTTGCTGTTGCAACTGTCGTAAGTCTTTCGCCACGTCATGCTGACCTCTTCGCCTGATCAGGATCCATGTCATGTTAGTCTCGCCTTAGTTGTTTTTTCATGTTTAGCTTCATGTTTTGTTAGTTCAGTTTATTTTGTATTTTGAAGTTAGTTTTTTTTTTGATTAGATATTAAAACGTCTTTTTGGACTGCACCTCTGCCTCCTTCCCGCATCTGGGTCCTAAAGCCCCCACCTTACTGACATCCGGGAGGGACGCAGGGTCGAGCCGCTACTCCTACGTGTTGAGAGGAGCCAGCTGAGGTGGCTCGGGCATCTGATTTGGATGCCTCCTGGACACCTCCCACCGGCAGGAGGCCACGGGGAGGACCCAGGACACGCTGGAAAGACTATGTCTCTCGGCTGGCCCGAGAACGCCTTGGGATTTTGCCGGAGGAGCTGGTTGAAGTGGCTGGGGAGAGAGAAGTCTGGGCATCCCTCCTAAAACTGCTTCCCCTGCGACCCGACCTCGGATAAGCGTTAGAAGATGGATGGATGGATGAGAAAATCCTTCATTTGCAGCACACCTAAACCCACCCACCCCCTTAGCAGCTCTATCATAATAAAACAGGCCCACACACCTCTATGATAAAGTTAAGTATATTATCTTTCATTCCTGTTCCAGTTTCACTCCATTCCCTTCTCTTTCACTCCCTTTTAGTTCACTGACAGTGGAAGCAAGCCAAGCAAAATGTTGACCCGGGCTCCCTCATGGAGCTGCTTCTGCAGGACATCTGCTCATGGCACCACAGCAGCAACAGACAACCACCAGCTGTACAGAGTCAATTCAAAACATCTCAATTTAAATTTCATTAAAAATAACGGAACACAAGGTTGGCTCGATGTGTGTGCTGATCTGTTCCTGAGGACAAATGTAAAAAAAAAAAAAAAACAACTTTCAAAACACCCTGCTGTAATGCAAATATTAAGATCACAATTTTCTTGTCACTTTTTTTAAAGGTAGCATTAATCTGTTACTTCATGTCGGTAACATATATTGTTTACATTTTTTAATTCATGCATTGTGTTTCATTGTAGTGTGTGTACAACTTGTACTACGACTTAAGATAACAATAAACACGGCAGCTCAAGAAACATTACATTACATTATTAAAATGTATGTATTTATTTATTTATTGCGACACATTATGATAGATTGATAACAATCCTCGGCCACATAATACAACCCACTCCTTTTCACTTTTTTTTTTTAATAGTCATTTTGCATTAAGTTTTCCTCCTGATTTATTTTTTTATGTACTTTGCATGCATTTATCTAATTACACTAAATAATTGGTTCAGTTAAAATAATAACATAAAACAACAATAGTTTTAAACATATTTATTTTATTAAACGGGACCAGTAAATTATTAAATAATTAAATCAATAATTGGGTCCGTCCGTCTCCGTCCGTCTTCTTCCGCTTATCCGGGGTCGGGTCGCGGGGGCAGCAGCTTTAACAGGGAAGCCCAGACTTCCCTCTCCCCAGCCACTTCAGCCAGCTCATCCGACGGGACCCCAAGGCGTTCCCAGGACAGCCGAGAGACATAGTCTCTCCAGCGTGTCCTGGGTCGTCCCCGGGGCCTCCTGCCGGAATAATTGGGTATTTAAGTAATTATAAATAATACAATTAAAGATGAAGTCAACCCCCCAATTTTTTTTGTATTGACAATAATATGTTCTATGCAGCCCCACTAGTCTAAATATGATATCCTGGTTAATATTGACCAAAAACGACCAATTACAGCTCACTTGTTTTCTGAAGCTGAGCTGTCATTGTTTTTTTTTTTTTACCTGAGAGCAACTGTGATGCCATTTTCACTCGACAGTAAGTGGCAAAATGGCCGTCCCCTGAGTTTTATAACAACGGCTGGATGTTGCTGCATAACTCATATTCAACAAATGTAATATTAATTAGAATATCACGTTTAGACTATAGTGAGGTCACATATAGAAATGTTTAAGGTTGACTTCTCCTTCAAGAATATTTTGTAATTAATTAATGATTAAGCAAACGTGACTATTCCACATATTTTACATGCACAATTTAACTTCTAAACCCTCCATTTTAACAATCCAATGTGGCCCTTGAACGTAAAACTTGGCCCACCCCTGGTCTAAACAACAGATAATAATCCACAGACTGACAAAGAGCTGCTTGAAGGCCAGTCTCAGATAATCCGCAAGGATAGTGACCCTCAATTTCAATGACAAATTAATCTAGAAGGGATCGACTAAATGCTTTGAATGTTTATTTGTACTCGAATCTCTGACCTTGTGGGATTTTCATATTTGTCCAGTGTCAGAATGTACAAAGACGCTCTGCAATAAATAGCCTACTACTTATTGTCAAACTATGAAATGCAGACTTTATTAGTTTGCCGTTGAGGTTAGAGAAGAGTCATTCCTGCAGTAAAATAATTTCCCTTAGTATACATAAAATGGAAACATGTGTGGGTGGAGTGGGTGTCACAGGGCAGAGGAGACGTTCTCATGACCAGTTTTTTTTTTCCGAACACTTGATAAAACTTTTCAATTTAATACATAAAAAATCTGAACTCGTGAAAAAATTACATATTCAGGGGCCCTAACCACCTTTGGTCATTAAGTTATGTGGTATTTCAAGCAAAATTAAGGCACATGTTGATGGACTCCTGCAATGTTAGCAACAGAGAGAGAATCTAAGTATATATAAATATAAATAATTTATATATATTTATATATAATTTATAATTTAAATATATTCTATATGGTCTGGTACATAGTTAATGATGAGTAACTTGTTTTTCGCATGTATGTTGTCTATTTAATGCATTTTAAACATTGTCATTTAAAGTTTGACGTGCAGAAGCTCTTCTTCGTTGCAATAGAGAGGATCAAGATAGGGTGCAAGGCTAACACCGCATCCTTGCTCTTTCTACGTATGCAGAACTACTGTGATTACAATAAAGTTTGACAAAAAGAAAAAAAAAAGAAAAGAAAAAGTTAACATCCTGTCAAAGTTCACTCACTGTCTGCTGGAATTACTATTTATTTATTCATTTCAAATTTTGTACTTGTCATATTTTATCATATTTTATCATATTCATAGCAATTTTTAAACCAATTTTTCTAACATTGGTTATTAGCTTACTATCATGCTGACTTGGCGCAATGCTCACGCAATATGGAAGAGTGAAGACGAGTTTGGGATTTTAGGATTTAACCCCTTCGGACTAATTAATGGTCACAGTGGACACGACATATTCTTGTGTCTGAACCAATAAAATGCATAATTTGGATGATGTCTACGCTTCTGGTTCATGATTGGATCCTAGCTAACCAATCACAAACGCAAGTTGATTTGCATGATGTTCATGTTTAAAATGTTGCATAGGCTATAAGATTGGTAAGTTTCCAACACAATACAGCCATATTATTCTGGCTAACTAAAAAATATGAGATAACTCCACACAAAAAAATCTACGTTGTTCTTATTTGGGAAAAGAGTCAAAATCAGCACCCCCTCAAAAAAGTGACATTTTGCCCAACAGAATAAAATGTGGGTCTGAAGAGTCTACGATTTTTTTCTATTAGGTGCTGGAGTTTGAACTGGTTAGAATGGTGGTGGCGCAGGTTTGAGACCGTGCAGAATACTACTTTTACACAGATATGTTTTATTAAATTGTTGTTGATTGATGTTTACGACCTAAGTCTCGTTTACCACCACATGTATTGCTTATTTCTGTTCTGTATGAAATAAATCCAATCAGAATACTCTGCATCAGTTCATCAATTAAAAAAAAAAAACAGGTGGTGGGAGTGGGGGTTGGGGGGGTGGATGAGGGTTGCTACATTTAGAACAATAAATGTATTTTCTGACACAGCATACAGATTGAGAATGATCAATACATCCATCCTTATAACATATCTTCTTTTTACATGAAATGTGAACAGTGTCAATGTGAAACGTAAAATGGGGATTTTTCACCAAGAACGTCACCATATTTCTCGCTACTGCTCAGCAGAATAAATCATTGTTTACGCTTGTATTAGCAGAGTACATCTGAACAGAACAGAACCATGAATAGAGACTGAAATAATGTTTAGCCACTGGATTGATATGTCGGGATTATGACAATAATGTATATATGTACTGTATTCTCATACAATGTAAACAATCCCACAAGAAATCAGGAAATTGGCAGCCTAACTGCAGGAATGTCCACGAAAGCTGTTTCCCATGTACTGAATGTTCATTTCATCACCATAAGCCTTCACGGAATTTGGCAGTTCACAAGACATCTGTTGAAACAGTTCAGCGGCAGAATTATTGCATTAGCAGTGAGAGACTTTTGCAGCACAGTGGCATAACTGACTTGACCAGACACATTCTCACCTTTGGTGACGTGTCACTTTACAGACAGCTCACTCAGTATTGGACAGATGATAATATATGGTGTTGAGGTTGTGAGAAGTCATTTGAATGACAATGTCATTTGCAAGGTTGTGGTGGTGGTGAGGCGTCGTCGGTGAGCCATATGAAGACGGGTGAATGCCATAGATCGCGGGTAGGGAACCCTGGTCCTCGAGAGCCGCTATCCTGCCTGTTTTCCACGTCTCCCTCCGTCAACACACCTGATTGATGAACACGATTGTTATCAGGGTTCTACAGAGCTTGCTGATTAGATACATGGAAAACATGAGGACCAGGGTTCCCTATCCCAGCTATAGATGGTAAATCTTTTCTACACTGATCTTGTGATCAGATCCTTTGGGTCCTGTTTTATTTATTTATTTATTTTTTTTACCATGCATTGCCTAGCTGGAATACAATAATACGCAGCCCACATTGCAAGGATCTGCGCACAATTTGCATGGCTGGGATACTTTATTTAAGCAAATGTAAGAGAGTAGATTCCAATGCTAATAAAGTTGTAGTATTTTTCAATCTGCTAGTGCAAGCAATTCTAATGAACAGTTTACATAGCAATGATGAATGACTCCAACAGAGTTAATTTTAACACTTTTCTCAAAGTTTATATAGCTCCACACTCTCTAAGTTAAATCAGCACTGGGAGAGAGTTTTTTTATTTTTTATTTAAAAAATAATAATATATATATATATATATATATATATATATATATATATATATATATATATATATATATATATATATATATATACTGTATTTAATTTTTTTTAATTTTTTTTTTTTACTTACTAAACAGAGTTAAATGAACACACATTTGTTTTCCGTCTCAGTCAGTGATAGTTTGACTCCTTAAAAGTGTCTTTCAAAACCAGAAATTGTTTCAGAAAAAAAAAAGTTTGAGTTAGTTGGTGCTTATAAAAAGAAGAACACAATATTTTGTGAGTCTTGAAAGCTAAAAAAATATATAATAAAATAAAATAAATGCTCCAAAACAGCTAGTGATATGACAACTGCCAGTGAATGAGTTAACAGTGCTTGTTTTTGCCTCATTGCAATCTTTGCTTCAGTGTTGGTTGTCATGGTAATGAAAGTGATACTTGGCCTTCCTGCCAGAAGCAGAACCAAACAACTTCACCTTCATCCCGCACAAAACCAAGTGATTTTAACCAGTGTTAAAAATGGGTGCTATTAAAAAAAAAAGTTTGGCATTCAGATGGTATTTAAAGTTATGAAGCCACAATAGCCCTGTTTTCCTTTTTTTTAAACTACAAAATATGAAATGAAGAACAATGGCAACATGAGTGTAATGCATCTCTCTTACTTTAGTTTCCACATTTCATCTTGTTGGTGTCTTGTTTGAGGATGCTACTGAGTCCACTCTCCAGAAAGATGAATTGTGCATGTACTTGTGTATTAAAGAGTGCAACCTAAAACACCAAACACACTTAATATGGTCTCTAATCTCAGCATACTATTGAATTTGTGTTTCAATTCCAAAATAAACTCCTTAAGGGTTTGGACCCATCTTGAATTCTACCAAAGATCTTCAGCATGCATGGCTGCATTTCACGAAAGCTCTGATTATAGACTGCAAATTATCCAAAACCTCAGAGTAGTATTAGAATTTGATTGCAGCACCCCATTAATGAGGATGAGTGCAAGCTGAGTTCAGAGTTAAAGTCTTGAATTAAGTGGAAAGACTTTTTCGACCTGTGAGTCAATTAAGGCTTTCATGCGGGTTGAAAAAAATGAAAAACAATGACTGAATGAAAAATGGAAAGGTTATGGTAAAACCACAACTTGAGGAAATCCTTGCATCAACTTCCATTCTATTTCAGTTGCAGTTTCAGTTGACCCTAATCTCAAACTGCTGCTGTCACTTGTGCTTAACTACAGTAGCCTGATGGATCTACATGGGGATGCCATTAAAACACACACACACACACACACAAAGAGCGATGACGATGACATGTTGACTCAGGAAGGCTGAGTAATACTGAGCTCTAAAAAAAATACAAATAAAAAGAGAAAAAAAATCCGCTTATATCAATACATTCATCACAAAATCACAGTGTTTGTTTGTATTTCACTAAATCTCCACAAGTGCAATGCTGTGGGTGAAATAAAAATTGCACATACCTGTAAGGCAGAGGTGGGCATCGAGGGCCGGAGTCCTGCAGGTTTTGCATGTTGCCCTTCTTCAACACAGCTGATATATGATCAGCTCATCAGCAAGCTCTGTATAAGCCTGATAACGATCCTGCTGATTGGAATCAGCTTGTGTTGGAAGTGAGAAACCTCTAAAACCTGCAGGACTCCGGCCCTCGAGGACCGAGATTGCCCACCTCTGCTGTAAGGTAATCACATGGTCATCTCTGTTGGATTTAAACTTGACACACCTTATACATGCACAGAAACATAGCAAATTGTTCTTCAAATAGTTTTTCTAATACATTAACTAGGTTATTTTATTCTTTTGTTAATACACAGACAAAATGCTTTTTTGTCTACTGAATTGTTTAACTAATGCACTACATGTAAAAATAACCAAACAAATCCAAACAGGAAACTCGATGACATATTTACACACAAGTGACATGTTTAGACACATTTTGTCTTCCTTCGGTAATTGTCATTTCAGAAGAGCATTGTAATATCATTTTACATTTTCACACCATTGTTAATGTTTGTTTAGACCACCTGTCAGATTAGCTGGAAACTAAACCTCTCAATCTCTGCGGCAGAATCTCTTCGACACAGTGTACAAACACAAAGCATTCTCAGTTAAAATGAAGAGAGCTTTTCTCTAAAAAGGCACAGAGTAAAAAGAAGAAAAAAAAAGACAAACAAACAAAACAGGAAAACAGTCATCCTTGCTTGTGGCCTTGCCAAGAGGAGCAGGTAGGTAAATATTTAGTGACAACTGTGATTGCTGCTAGCCATAGTCTATTCCTCCCTGTCAGCGAGTAATAATGAACAGCCGTGAACATTGATTGTGAGTGAAAACATGTTCTGCAGAGAAAACAGTTTTTTCATTGCCGCAGTACAACCAAACTTACCCACCAGTGTACCCAAATGAGCTCTTATCATGAATTATTACTGCACAGTGTTGTCCTTAAAATCGAATCCTCTGGTTTGAAGGATTGTGTTGCCGAAATATTGTTTCATGATGATTTCAATTCATTTATTTGGATCTCCATTCAATTTAGGTGACACTGGCTGGAAGTGTTCTGTTTAGGTGAAAGGTATGGGATTTTTTAATAGGTTTTAGGTGAACTAATGAATACTCACACACTCGCACGCACGCACATACACATTCTCACCCACATACAAAAAAAAAAAGGAAAAAAAAGGAGAGCAATGATGATGACATGCCAAATCGGTAAAATTACCGAATGAACAATACTAAGCTCTCCAGAAAAAAAAAAACAATAAGGTGATACTATTGCTATACTCCCTGGAATCCAAATTCACAATTGTTATCTTGACTGCAGTACACAATAAAAAAACAACAACTTTAAATCACATCATGACATCACTTACTGTACATATAGTACACAAACTAGTTTGAATAAACAGTATTTCTAGATACAAATGTAAGCACAGCTAATACATGGTCAGATGGTACACATAACATTAAATAACACATTACATTAACTTTCAATCACTTTTTAGGTAACATAACTGAAAACATGAATCACGATTAGCCATCCAAAAGGGCTTGTCAGAGTTGAGGCTGTTTTCCCTAACGACTGCTCAAGCAACTCGTAGATCACAGCCAAGGAAAGAGGCTCCAAGATGGATCCCCAAAAACTGTGATTCCAGACACACCAGGTGACTTTCCTATTGGTTCCCCATGGAATATCCTCATGTGCATTTACAGCTACACGGCAACTACATCTGTGAAAACATGCGTGAGTGGCAGCCGTGGGAGGCGTCTTGCGAGCACAATGGGGAGGGAACCAGGCCTCCGTGTGTGGATAAACACACGGGACAGGATGTGTTCGTCCCTGTGTAGCTTGCCGCTCAGAAAGACGAATTGAGAGCACACACTGCTTTCGGCAGGTCAGTGGGAGTGGTCTCAAATTATCTTTTGTTCTGCGATCAGAGCCATGTAGATAATGAGGGAGGAATTCTCACACATAAGCTGTGTTTAAGCATCTTACGGGGACCGCAACTACTGTTCCAAAAGTCTTACGAAACCAAAACTTGATAAATGCAAAAACACAAGGATCTTGGGCCATGCTAATATTTTGTGTAGGCTACAGGTCATAATTTTATTTTATTTATTTATTTTTGCTCTTACAAGCAGGTACAAAGCTCGAAGGAGCAGTGAGAGTACACACTCAACAGTAAATGCTCTCCATTGTTGCTTTTCTACCTCTGATATTTATGAATTGAAAAAATCTGAGTACATTTATTGTATCCCAGAAAAATCTAACTAGACATATTAGTTTGTATAGAGCTCTTCAAACTAACATGTTTGATCCCATTTCTATTATTGTTATTATTATTATTATTATTATTATAGAGGCACTAGGTGGAATGACATTATGATTTTGCTCTTAGAAAAAGTAAATAAAGTAAATAAAGCTTTGAAACTAAGTGTTGATAAATACATTTAACAAGCATGTTTGCGGAGCTCATTAATCTAAGTGTGATATTAAAAAGTGAAGACCACTCTGCCACTAAGCCATGATGCCCATTGAAGTCACAACAATGGTTTTCCCAAAAATGCCAAACAATTACGTTTCCATGCTTTTATCAACCACAAAACATCAACATCTCAATGAATGGTAGGGAAAATATGTGAAGTTGTGAACCTTTGGATTTAATAACCGATAGTTGACCCTCATTTAGAATACAGAATAATTGAAGGGTGCCAGGGCGATTTATTCATTTATTTATTTTAAACTTTTATGTTTTATCAAAATTTATTTTTGATTTTTATCAAAATTTATCAAGCATACCAAAATCAGTCAATGCAGTAATTGCACATTGTATTGTTTCATTTTTTTTTTTTTTAAACTGGTACATGAACAGCATTCTACAATGTAAATATTTCAGGATTTTACAAGATTTTGGGGTGGTCAAGAGACTGTAACCCACCCAAAAACATCAGCCCCTGCAGTGAACAGCATCTGAATCCCATCTCTACATTCAGAACCAAAACAAAAGCAATATGTCATAAAATGACAATTTTTTAAGCAGTTACGTGGATAGCATTCATGTAATTTGGATTTTGCCATGGAGCAAAATTGGAAGAGGCTAAACTGTTTTTTTTTTAATTAATTATCTTTTTTTCACCAGTGTTATGTAGAGAAATGTTACTTCTTTAATTGTGAATAGTTAATTTGCATTGGTGCATATTTAGAAAAGCAGAAGTAATAGATGACAATGTCAGTAGGCTATATGCAGCGGGCCACTTAAAAATGAATGGCGGGCCACAAATGGCCCCCTGGCCATTGGACACCATTATTCTATATAAAATAGTTTTAATATAGTTAATAGTTGTATGTGTGGATCTCTTGAGGTGAGAATAAAGGCTTTCGCAATGTGTTCACTGTATGTGAGTGTTTAAAAAAAATAAAAAATAAAAATAAAAATAAGACTGTAAACTCTGCGTTCACTCTGTTGTATTGACGACTGATGACAGGTCATGTGACTTCTCTATCAGGAAGGAGTTCAGAAGCCACGCTGAAACCCAGTAGGCTTGCTGGGAGGGACTTTGTGGAGGCAACAAGTCCAAAGCTGGCGACAGCGGCTGGTAGCAGCTCTGACAAAACTTTTAGGAGGATAATTAGAGAGGCTTTTTCGACTTCAAATGTGTCATTAAAGTGTGAGGGTTAGCATGCGGCAAAGTTTGTCTAGACTTTTGGAGCGCGTCCTTCATATTACGCATGGCGCAGCGCAAGAGAACATTACAAGTTGTAGATGGGAAGATTGGAACGGAACTGTGTGTCACGTCACCCACTGGCCAAGCAACCGATTTACGCTTGAAAAAAGTAGCGCCAGTAATTTTCTACTTGTGGAGATGACGGCGTGAGAGCTCGACCCCTGGTGCACAGGCTGGACTTGAAATTGAGCCCATGTGAAATGGTTTCGACCTGGACTACAAGCTGGGAGGACATCACTTGACAGATGAGCGTGAGAACGAGCACAGTCTGTCCATCATGAGGATTCTGACTTTACTGTGCGCCATGGTCGGGCTGTGGAGGTCCAACGTGGCCAACAGAAACTGTCCGGACCTGATCGTGGACAGCTGTCAGTGTTCGGCCGAGAGGTCCAAAGACCTGAGCAGGCAGCACGTCCGAGTCAAAGTTGTGTGTGATGATGTGGACCTGATGGAGACACTGCACCCCAGCTTTTTACCCAACAGAACCTTTTCACTGTGAGTAGCGACAAACTTATGCAACTCAGCATGTGAGTGAAAGAGAGAGAGCGAAAGAGAGAGATGTAAGGTTTAGTCATGGTGGGTTATGGTTAATGAAAAGTAAAAATTAATTCGTTAAAAATCATACATAAACAATACATTTGATACACTGATCCAGAAAGCCATTGTAACCCTTAAGGGTACTTTTGTAAGGACAAAAAAAAAAAAGCACATTGCAAATTGTTTTTCACAGAGCTTATTTCCATTTTTCCAATAAATGCATAAATCATTGTTTTCCTCCCCTACATACTACTACAAGGTTGATAGCAATTTTCAATTTTACATTCAAATTTCGTAACCCAGCCGACCATGAAATCAGCAAAAACAAAATGACAGACCTCGTCATAACGGCAAACTACAGCGGCCTTTGTCAGCTGCCTTTGACTAAAATATACCCTATTAGCTGCATTATACTGAAAATCATTCAAATTTGCATGTTGCACTTTGATTGCAACTGTGAACCCTTCCTTAATATTCCCGTGTGCTCTTCTGTTGATGAAATAGCACTTCATACTCTTGGGGGGGTTGATAATGTTCCTTGCCTCTCTGCAGGTGCACTGACTGACTACTTCACTAATAGACAGTTTTATTTCTTGGAGACTTGAGGAGTGCCTTGAGAGTGTGAAAGTAAATATGAAATGTAAAGGCTATTGACAAATTACAGCCAAGCACGCATTTTGCACTGCAAGCTCGGTTGATTAATGGTGGCACTTTGCTTACAGTAATTTATTTAGTTTGGAGTTTTGTTTTGTGCAGGCAAAGAGACTTTTTTTCCTCTAAGTGGGGAATGGTTAAGGGCTGTGTTCTGTATTTAGAATTTGTCAAAGTGGTGCTTTTTGAAGCTTAAAGGTACTGAGGAAATTGGACTTTTTTAAAGTGGTGCATCTTGTTAAATAATGGTAATAAAAAAGAAACAATATTGGAATGTACAGTATACATTTGGAGATTTGGAACTAAGTAACTTGACTTAAGTTAGACTGACTTATTTGCATAGCAAAAGAGGTTTTAATAGCAGGATAGTATAATACATTTTCAGGTCTGGAAAAGTACGGAATATGTAAATTATTGTTATGGGCTGGACATGTATGGAAATAATAACAATCAAGATTATTTTGATTGTAATCACGATTAAAAAAAAAAAGAATTATCCACTGACTTCAAAACTTACTCTTTATTCTATTACTAAAACTTTGACTACTCAAAACTATCATCATAGCCTCATAGTATTCATCCATGCACGTTGAACTCTTTATTCTGTGAAATTTAAGCCTCTTGCATTTTCATTCTGCTACATCCTTGCACACATTTAATCCCTGTAAAAGCATCACCCATATCTCCTTAGCATATTTGTTTTAGCATATGTTATTGTTCTCTATTCATAAATTTTGGCATGGCTAACCTGGGACGTCGGGTATCGTATTTTGTGCCATACATTTGGAAATTGTGTCGGCATAAGGAAAAAGTTTTGAGGAACGTAAAAGTTCTTGAAACCCTGAAAACTCAACTTGAAATCTAAGTTGAAAGGACAATGAGAAAATAAATGAGTAAGAAAGTAAAATAGCAATTAAAAAACAACATATGCAATACCAGCTGTTCCTGTCATGCGCGTGCGTTGTCCTCGTATGGGCATTGTGGTGCCGTGCAATGTTTTAAAAACAAAGTGTGTTTTGTATTTAAATATACAATGTGTGGGATTATTTTTGTTGTGTTTTGTTTTACAGTAAACTCAAACTAGGGTGTCATTATACAGCACGCTCAGGGATGGCAGAATCACCTCCGCTAAATACCTGCTACGCAAGCAACGTGGTGCATTCGTGTTACGTTCACAACGTTGGGAACTTGCAAACGCAACACAGCGTTCTACACAGTAATTGTTTGATATATCGAGATAAGCTAACATCGAAATTTCGATTAATTGCCCAGCCCTAAACTATTGTACGGAAAAAATATTCATGTTTCCAACAACAACAACAGCTCTATTTTCTAAAAATAACTTATGAATATCTAACACATATAGAGATCGGTGTGTGTTTTTTTTTTCTGAGGACAGAAGTTAATAGTTGCGTCATGATTCAGCCTAATTCCTTGGTGAGCTGCTCTGACTGGCCAGGAAGCAGTTTTCCTGCGCTAGGAAATGTGACCTTTGTCAGGCTGAAGTGGCCTCCCCGCTCACTCTTTTGTTTAGATGTGCTGTGCAAATAAACACATATATCCAGGGAAGTGTACACATACCAATGTCAACTGTAGGCAGCCCCACAAATCTCACAAATGTTTACCAAAATGTTCTTGTCGTTTTCCCCTTGTCTTACAACCACAATGAACCACTTCCTCAGTGTAGAAACCATTGCTTCATATTACACGTTTATACTTGGGTGTTGTTATTTTTTCTAAAATATTGGTGAGGAGACGTCTTTCAATATTGCAGTGCGTTGAAAATGCCATAGAAAATAAACTCACAACTCAAAATCGTTAAACTACAATATAGAAGCTCACAATCGATATTTCTCAATTTAAAAATTTGAAATAAAATGCACTGTACTCACCATACATTCAGGTGCAGATACAGCAGAACTCAGGAAGTACATACTGCTTTAAAAATGCCCCAAATGTTTATTTTCGTGTTAAAACAAGACAGCCAGCAGCAGCGTTGATTGAGCTCTTTCTTTAAGTTCAGCTTTTCTTGAAAAGTTTGCATTTTCAGCTCAACCAATCAGAAGTATAAGCTGAACCAATCAAAGGAACGGCTAACATCAGTTTTAGTATTTGGGAAACTGAAATAAGAATAGTTCAAAATAGAAACAAATTCAAAAGCGTGTGTGGTCGATAGCAGAAATAAGGATTTGAAGGCGTTCGGCAGATTTCCATGGCAGCACATAAAAGCTGAAATCTGATTGTCACCCCCCCAAAAAAAACAAAACAAAAAAAACACACACACTGTGAAAACACTGTAACATATTTTTATGTGCATGAAAGCTCAATTGATTGACTGTTGAAAGCCCCTTAGGGACTGAGTGGAATATATTTCAGCCACCAGAGGCTTTAACCGGATATATTTTCAGCTCAAACATGTAAGGGTGTGTCGGCCAAAGAGAGATGTGTAGTTGATTGACAGTTGACAATTGAACAGGGCGTGGTTTTAGTCAATTGAACACACCCACAATTTTCCCACAATTTTAAAGCCTAATTTAATGATAATAAATTTGGCAGGGTTGTTATCAAAGCTCTTCTATGTGGTGTGTCAAATTTAGAAGACATTCATTTTCATCAAGTCAAAAATTTACTGTAAATGTAATCTTGGTTTCATTTTGTGTCATTTCTAGTTGGAGCTACTGATTATCTCATTAGTTTCACCTGCTCTTGTAAGTCGTGAGCTTCTGTGTCAGCCAATCATTACCTGCTCTACGCTTTCTGCCTTCTGCTGACTCATTTGTAATTGAAATGTCTGTTGGTATTTAGTCGACATGATTTTTTTCTGCTCTTGTCATGCTTAGCATATTTGTAGTCGGTGCTTAATAAATGCAGAGTTTTTTGGGGGGCTGTTCTGGTTCGTGTGTCTGATATTGAGAAGAATATATTTTCATATTGAATATATTGCATGGATTTTTGTGGTCAGTCAGTGTAATGCTTGAGAATGAACAGATGGTAAGAAAGCCTCCAATGGCTCGAGTGGAGAATTGCCTCACAGCTCAAGTTTTGTTTCATCACCGCTTATGTTGTTGGAGCTGACAGCTTGACTTGTGGCTCTAATGGGAGTGAGCGCACATAGCCTGTCCACAGGAAGAACAACAACAGATTTTGGAAGGGACCGTAGAATAGGGTAGACAAGGAATGGCAGACTAAGAGTCATTGGAGACATAAAGCAAGTGTCTAATAGAGTGTTGGGACACTCGGGACAAAAATGGTCCGAGATGATGTTTGAATAGTTGAGTCAGAGGCTCATTGACGTTCGTATGGCTTCTGCAAATAAGTTGTTTGGATTGTTTGCCGCTCAGGCGTAACTCATTCATGTATCTCACCCTCTAAGGCTCTTCCATGATAAAAAAAATTTGAACAATGAGGTGCATACTGAGAGAAAGCACGAAATATTAATTCTACATATGATTTTGTAGTCTCGTTTTTCTCAGTTGAGTCTTATATTCGATTTCTGTTTGCGTAATTAAAAAGCCATTGTTACTGGTGACTGCTGTGATAAATGTCACAATGACATCATTTCCTCCCCGCATATTTTACTTTCAGTTGGGTACACGGCGGCTATCTAATGTTCCCTATATTACTCCACGTTTGAACATTCACACAAACTCCTTGAGCATTCATTGGACAATGTTCATGATGAGAAACAATGCGTACTATTTTTATATCCAGGATGATACCACCTCTGCCTCAATTTGAGCCAGGAAAAACCCTGCTTATCATGTAAAATATTATAAATAAATAAATAAAAAAGAATCAGTATGCACCCTACGGCACTGCAAAATATTGTTTAATTACCCACAGCCATTTTAAGTACATTTTCAGTCAAATTAAACTTGTTCTGTCTGCACCACCACCTCGGTTAATGGCAAATTTTACATCTGTTCTAAATGTACAATAAAATGTGCAATAAAATAGTTTTCTTCTAAGTTTTCATATTCTTGTTAACAAAAATTTAACTAATAGAAACATGGCTGCATATTTTAGTCATTGATACATTAATTTCATAATGATTCATAAAATTGAGTTAAAATCAACAAGATGTACTGTGCTGTAAAAAAAAATAATGTGATATCGATTTGTGTTGAGGTAATTTTTCTGCCACTAGATGGCATAATTGCATTTGTAAGACAGTGACAGCTCAGTGCATTTTTCTTTTCATATTAAGAGCCACCTAATCTTTAACATGAAGTAACTTGCGAAATTCAGCACATTTTAAAAATTGTAAAATACAACTTGAACCCATATGCATTATTATTACATTTTTTTATTGCTAAATTTTGACGTGGACGTGTGTTCTGCATTGCGACTGGAATTCCCCCAGTACAGACAGGCTTTCCGAGTAAGGGGCTCGTTAATTTTTTTTTGTGACATTAAAGAAATTTTAAATTAACGCACTAATTTTGACATCCTTACTTTTAATATTTGGTTCAACAGAAGCATCTGTGTAATAATTGATATAGAACAGCTTCTCATGTGGCTAATAAAGTACTTAAAAAGGAAAAAAAGGTCTCAGCTATTGTAATTATCTGCTATATATTCTATTAAGACTTAGCAAATGCTGATTTCTAATTGGAACACAACATGTTTACAGTATTTTTATTCAGGAATTCTTCTGCGTTCTCAATACATTAGACATTCTCATGTATTGTTTTACTAAATTTTATTCTCCTGATATGCTCTAAACACTCTGCTTTGACATGTGGACAGAGGTTTGTTCCTAAGAGCACGGAAATGCTTTCGCTGACCGTACTTAAAATAAAAATAGTATTTAATGTGTACCTTTGCATTTATTTGCATCATGTTAATACATTTTCGTTAGACTGTTTTTTTCTATTATTATTAAGAACAATTGCTATTTGTTGCTTAAACCTGTACTCATCTCAGTGAGATGGTACTGCGGGGAAATTCAGTGCACTGATTCACTGCACTTTCGGTGCTAGTGAAAGTGATTTTTGTCTGGATTTGCGTATCTTCTTTGACGTAACCACACTAAGCTCTTCCAAAGCCTGCTTCAGTACTGTTTGAGAGGGAGATGAAATCTTTTGATCCAGATCTCCGGGTTTAGCATTAAGTCGTCTGCTGTGTGGGTCCTTGTCATCAGTGCAGGGCATTGCTGCGGCTTTTGGTGAAGCACTCGAAGAACATAACGCTGAGGGCCCGAGGGACAACATTAGAAACAAGTGCAGTGAAACAGCTTGGGGATTTTAAAGGGGATATATTATGGAAAATTGACTGTTATATTTTATATTTTTGGTCTGTGGAATGTCTTTTAAGTCATCAAGTGTGAAATTACAGTAAACACAAAACTACACTGATACTTTGAATTAGAAGTTCACAATTTTTTTCCATGATCCAGCCCAGAGCTCAATTTAGCAAATAAAATAGCAAAAAAAAAATCCAAAGTGAAATTAAATCAAATGTCATTCATCTTTTCCAGCACTCAAAAAAAAAACAAAGACAAGAAAAATTGCACCGTATTGTATGAAAAGTTGAAAACAGATTACAATGTAGTAAAAGAAAATATAAACAAAATGGTTTGATTTATGTATATATATGTATGTATATGTATATATATGTATGTATATGTATATATATATATATATATATATATATATATATATATATATATATATATGAATATATATATATATATATATATATGAATATATATATATATATATATATATGAATATATATATATATATATATATGAATATATATATATATATATGAATATATATATATATATATATATATATATATATATATATATATATATATATATATATATACATAAATATATATATATATATATATATATATATATATATATAGGTCCTAAAAACAAGGAATATGCTGTGTGATTGTAGTTCTGCATCCGTGGGGTATTCACAGACAGGTCATATTGAGACACCTGGGAACTGTTTTAAATCGTGAACTGAAGACAATGCAATGCATAATACAATATAGTAGTGTCTTCTTTAAATCAAGTGCTTCTCCATACAGTAAACGGACCATTTATTGCATTGCAGAAGCCTTTTTTAAAAAAAATTTTTTTATGTTTGTGTTACCTTAAATAGTTTTCTGCATTCTCTCGGCTTATTAAATTCTACAAATATAGTTTAGCATATTTATTCCCTACCTCCTTTTATATTCTGTCTTACTCTGTGGGAGCCCTCTCTTACTCTGCTAAGGTGCTGTTTGTGCCCTTCAGACTTCTGAGTAGTTCAAATTAATATTTCATCCACATATACACAATGCCTGTGTCTGCGTTCTCCTATGCATGCCAAATAAACCACAGGACAAGACAAATAAACCACAGGACAAGACAAGACAACTATTTTCCTGTAGATCTATCCTGTATATGTTGAACAGCCAATCAGGTGCTACCGCCAATCTCTCTTTGGTTCGCCTAACATTGTTCTTCACTGACTGAGAAGCTGACTTAGTGGTCGGACAGTTAATTCCAGGATGTCGACCCCTTTTCACTAATAGTATGAGAGATGACTTTTTATGGTATTATTCATGCGCATTTGCTACAAAATAACGCTATACTACCACTCTCCTTAATTGCAGTTCTATTATCTCATTGATCGTTGTGTATGATATTATCGATGTGTAGATTTGTAATTGGTTATTTCGGGTCCTGGGAGTTGGGATTATTTTTCTTGATATTTTTTTATTGTGCTACTTTTTTTTGCCGTAAAGATTTAAATCCTATATTCCTCATTACCAATAAAGGCTTATTCTATTTTCTATTATATTTTTTTAAGAGCACTAGAACATTTAATAGAACATCCAGTGTCTTGATGTCACCATCCCATGCAGGCCAACATTAAATTAACTATATAATCACTGTTCTCGCAACATTTCAAGATTGCTGTAAAAAAAATATTGTAGTTTTACCAACAGATGATGTTCTGGCTTATCCTTCTGCATAGCATCATTGGAAATATCGTAAAAAACATATTTAATTGGAACATGCAAAATATTTCGTGTTGCAGTTTGTTATCTGTATTTTATCAAAAAAAACAAAACAGCTGCATGACAAAAGAGGATTCCAAGTTGCTGCATTCCTCTTTCACATACTGTAAGTCTCCAAGTAGGTGATAAACAGACATTGACACAACCACTGAGAATCTGTACTGAAAGTGATGCAGCGTAGGATTTTGTCTTTTGATGCACCTTCAATAAACAAACTTGGCTGAGTACAGACAATAAGTGTGCTCTATTGAGTGCACTTTTAAACATCCATGCTCAGTAGGTGTGAATAATTTACATCTAAGTGGCTCCCAATCTTCTTCTGCTCTATCCTTGTTTTGGATAATTGTAAAGCATCTCTGTATAATACAATAAAATAATACAAATGCACTGATGATTGACACATTTAGAGATGCATTGTAAACAGAATGTGAAGTTACTTCTTTGAAATGCATTAACTGTATTTAACCTACTGGCCCGAAAGCACATAATCGAGATGCAATAAGTTGGTGTCCATATAAACAAAAACCCCAAGCAGGTTCCATTCGTGGCTCATAAACTGCCATTGGTGTGCTGCCAATATATAACAACGAAACAAGTGAAAAAATGCTCACCAGAAAGACTGACCCATAGCAGAACCCTATAATGTGCAGGTCTATTCAGAAAAACGTACATTATTTACTTACCTTTCAAATGTTTGGTGCAGTGCATTGTGGGATGCGTGACATCAACATCCCGAGCTCTTCTGGCTTTTTTTTGGTGGAAAGTATGTTTATTTCTGGTGAAACTTTTGTATTTTTTATTATTATTATTATGTATTATTGTATGATTATTTGTATTATATGTATTATTATTTATATTATTATTTTGTACAACAACAGCAACAATAATAATAATAATACATATAATAATAATAATAATTGAGGCTAAGCTGTTCAGATAATGGATGGATGGATGCATGGAAAATCCCACTTCCTCCCCACTACCACAAATTAGATGTATTGGCGTGAATTGAAAATGTGTGAAACCTGCATAAGGAATATGAACCACGTTGTTTTAACGAATTTTGTGCTTATTGTGTGCATGCATAAAAATATTCACCCAAACTGTGACTCTACAAACTATATATTTATAGTACTTACTACTAATGATGTGATCTTGCAAGAAGAAAAAACATAATTAGCAGATGATAGGAAAACTATCCTGACATATCTTACAGTATACTTTATCTAATTTCCTTAACATAGCCTGTTCATTCTTTGGTAAAAATAACAAATAATTTTCCTTGCTAAAAAAAACCCCCAAAAGACTAAATTTGGAATGTTGCAGGTTTTAGGGATGCAATTGAATCTGAACTACTGCTGTTAAGTTGCCTTATGAAAGAAAATAAACAGCCAGAGGGGAATACTTTTCTGAAGCAATGCAGGATGAGGTTAATCAGTCAAAAAAGATGTCACCTTATTCTCGTAAATTCCCCATCGCCTCATTCTCTACCACTTGAATAAACAACTTGGGAATTTCCTTCTCAGTTTTGATGGGTCGTATCCCAGGCAGATGTGCCTCACTATCATGTAGAGACTGTGAGAGTCTGACATGATGCTTCTCATAGGTAACCCCTGAAGCAATGTCAGTTTTCCCATCGAAGGTCAGTGTTGGTTGATATAAAATATGTTGTTTTCATTGGCTGCGCCTTTAAACTCTATCTTCTAGAATAACACTATTTTTGGCTGGGTGAAAAAAAAAAAGTGTCTCAAAAACTTGAGGCCAGTGGATTTAAATGTTTGTAATAATTAACATTGCGATCTCTCCTCCACTTGGTCCTTATGATTGGTGGTGTGGATGGTGTCGGTGTCTATTTTGGTTTCTGTTCTTGTGTAATAATACAGCTGGGTGTCTGTGGTGCACGCCGGCCAGGCTCATTTCTAGATTAGCTACATTTCAGACCACACAATGTGTCTCCCAGCTGTAGCGAGGACAAATTGGAAGCCTGAGCTCCCGTTTAAATGAAGAACTGACATAGATCTCACTTGTATTCATAAATCTCCGATTTAGAATCGGAACACTTGACAGGCATTGAAATGAACATTAGTTGTTGCTGCGGTGAACCTATATTATCATGTTGATGTCCTAAAAGCTGTTTTTCCCAACATTTATTGAGACAAGGTACCCACATTTAACACAAACAAACAAAAAGTCACCAACAAAATTGTGGCAAAAATATAAATACTCAATTAATTATGATCTCATTTCATTGTATTAACAAATTGACAAATCTTGACCAAAAAAAAAAAGGAAAAAGAAAAAGGAGAGCAATGATGATGACATGTCAAATCGGTAAAATTACCGAATGATCAATACTGAGCTCTCCAGAAAAAAAAATAATAATAATTGACAAATCTGGGTCTGTTTCACTAAACACAACGCTGATGCACTGGCATGATGCCATAATTTTCTTTTTTGTTTTGTTTTTTTCTTCTGGAGAGTATTGTTTATTCTGTAATTTTACCGATTTGACATGTCATCATCATTGCTCTCTTTTTTTTATTTTTATTTTTTATTTTGTATGTGGGTGAGTATGTGCATGTGCGTGTGCGCGTGCGTGTGAGTGTGTATTCATTAGTTCACCTAATGATGTCATAATTTTCTGATATTCTGCTGTATGAATGGCAACAGATGGATACACCATTTTATTCTACTTTATGATATTTAATGAACGTTCATTTAATTGTTCTGTTATTCACCATATAGAGTTGCATAGATTGATGAACAAATAAATATTTGTAATTAAGTATTAATTTTTGGACCTATAATTTCTCCTTTCCCAGCATTTTGTTCATCTCACATGGCACAGTACGATATTACAGCACCCTGAATGGGAAACATTGCCTTAAAGAAAGTTTACAATATGCATTACTTTTACCCTAAAATGACTGAATAGTTTTACTGTCACTACCTTGACAACCCTGAGATATCACTTACTAGTCATCTATAAGAGTGTTTCTCAAGCTTCTTACAGCAAGTAATAAAAAAAAAAAAGCCTTCTAAGTACGACTATAACTCCACCCAAAAATGTCTTTACAATAATAATTCTATGCAGCCCCACTAGTCTAAACATGGTATTCTGATTAACATTGTGTTTGTGAAATATAGAAAAATGCCCCATTTTTATCCATCTCAGGGGCAGCCATGTTGTCTCTTGCTGTCAACTGAAAATGACATCTCAGTTCTTCCGGGGTCAGGTAACAACCAATCACGTCTCAGGTTAACAACAACCGGTAAAGACATTTTTTTGGGTTGACTTCCCCTTTAAATATAGAAAAACTGAAATTAGCTAATTAAAAGTTTAAAAACAAACGTTTTTTAAAGATTAAACGCAAATGTATCGTACCAAAACGTTAAATAGAATTGAACTGCACAGGCACTGGCAGTGAATATTTTTGGGTGCCACTGGGGGGCGTCTAGTCGTACGGGTACCGCACTTTGAGAGTCACTATTTTTGCATTTGTAAACCGGCGATTGCTAATTAGCAACTGCATGCACTACAGTACTGCTGTTTTATTTTATTTATTTATTTATTTTTAAATCACAGCGACTTAAGGGGGAAGTCAACCAAAATAATTGGTTCACAGAGCTTTTTTTCATACAAGAGCCTTTGATTTGAGTCTATCAGTTTTTATAAGCATTTCAATTTTTTTGAAGGTTTGCTTTCGGTTGTGTGTAGTACATTGAGTTACGATACGATACGATACGATACGATACGATACGATATACTTTGATTTTCCCCGTGGGGAACTTTTTCCTGGACTCCGTCCAGCTGCCTTTGTCGTTCATATGGCTGGTGCTACAATTGCTCTTTAATTAACTGGTGACCAGTCCAGGGTGTAGTCCACATACTGTATGGCCATGACTAAGTCGGGATAGCCCTCAGTTCACTGTGACCCAGAACAGAATATGCAGCATTGAAAATGCAAGGAATGAATGGAGGGTAACACTAGTTAAATACAGAGTAGTGTGTCAACATGTTATTTTTTTGTTAGCAGAAAGCTTGTACATCAGCTGCATTCCACAGAATCTTCCCTTTTTCTTTGCAGTTTATCCACAGAGAACTTATTTGACAATGTAAATAATGAGTTGGACGGATACGCAGAAGTGGGCCTGTTTACATAATGATCAATTATGTTATTCCACTCATTTCCTGGACATTAGGCAGATGCCCGAATTGGGCACGTAGGGGCCGGCAAGCAGATACACACAAACACATACACAGCATATGACACGCTTGAGTTTGTTCAAACAGAGGCTGCCTGTCCCTGTGAGGGATGTCCGAAAAGGGAGGTGAAGGTGCTTTGGGAACAGGAAGTACAAAACCTAGTGACAGAGCAATCTATCTCATGATCTCACAACATCCATATGTGACTCTCAAAAGAATTGCTGTTTTCTTAAAGCAACAACAACAAAAACACCTTTGCAGTTTCAGCTTTCATTTTCAGTAAATGTATAACAATATTGGGAACCTGACCCTTTCAGCACCTTCTCACCATGTCCATTTCACTTCATGCCGGCATTTATTGGCTTAAAACGTCTTAAGTCAGAGAGCTTTGTGTGAAAATAAAACTGAAGTGACAGGGCCCCAGTAGGATATTGATGTCCGGATCAACAATAATGAAAACATATCAACTGTTGCTTTCTGACTTTTGGCTCCCTTCCAATTCAGCCAGCTTGGTGTTTCCAATTGAGTTCAGGAATTTCACACTGATACTTGGATGGTTGTGAGGTGGCGGCAGGGGGGGATAATAAACGTCACATTGTTTGTTAAACCATCAACACTTTCTGATCTAGTTCTAATCATTTCATCACAACTATGGATTGCTTAACTCAGAACTCATCAGGTTCTTCTTTAAATATTCATCAATTATTATTAGTGATTTTTATTTATCCTATCTACCATAACTACTTGATTACATTTCACAAATCATGTCATCCAGTAACCTTCTCTATGCTCCAGTGTAAGTTTTATCATATTAAGATCTAATCAATTTGAAATTCAAATGTAATCTAAAATAGCACACAAGTCTAGCTAACAGCCGTAAACCAAATATCTTGCTGCACACGAACAATCTGAACATCCTCAGGAAATTTCTGATTATTCCCTTATTGCACAAACAGTAAACATTATAGTTATCCTAGTACATACACACATTTTAATATTTTTCCTCCCAGCCATTTTCGCTGAAGCAACCCCCTTCGCTGCTGGCAGTTTTACTGGATTTTGACAGATTTTGCAAGGCCCACAGAATATTGTCTTCTATTGCTATAAAAACATTAGAATCTTTTCTTTCATCAGGAAAAAAAAAGCATATTTCTATCTGTTTCCGTTTTGCAGCCATTAGCATTAGAATATAGCTAAGTTTCATCATTATTTACAAATCTGTTAAGAACTGTGAGGAAATCAGCTTGTTTGCAACATGGCCCTGGTTGATCTCTTATACTCTCCTGCCACCTACTGACCGTTTTTGTACAACCACATCTTTGCAGTTCAGAGGCTGCATCAAAGCCTTCTGTATGCTCTAGCACAGAGGTGGGCATCGAGGGCCGGAGTCCTGCAGGTTTTGCATGTTGCCCTTCTCCAACACAGCTGATATATGATCAGCTCATCAGCAAGCTCTGCATAAGCCTGATAACGATACTGTTGATTGGAATCAGCTTGTGTTGAAAGGGAGAAACCTCCAAAACCTCGAGGACCGAGATTGCCCACCTCTACTCTAGCATAAAAAAAAACGAAACAAAAACAAAAAAAACAACAACAAAAACGTATGAATACGTCTTTGGGGCACTTAAAAAAATTAAAATAAAACATTTATAATTTTTGGGGAACAAATGAGTATTTATAATATATTATAATATTTTTTATATTTATGTAATCATTATAGTCTTATGAAAAGGAAGACGTTCAGGCTTAGTTCTATCTTGTTTTTTGACCACTATTATGTTACGTTTGAGCAAGGTAAATATTTGGTGATGGGATTTTTTTTTGTCTTTATCATATAGACAACGACTTGATACAGTCATTTAATTGAATTATTCATAATAAAAGTAACTCTTTTCACTACTTAATTTTTTTTATATCAAATAATTTGGAATTATTATTATTATTATTATTATTATTATTATTACAATGAATTAAAATAATGTCCAGCCGTTTTCCTTGATTTTTTTGTCACACAAATGTCTCACTCCAAAATGACAGATATCATATATGTTCTACCACTGCCAATTACTACAGCAGTCATAATAATAATAATAATAATAATTATGATAATAAAAAACACTGGATACTGGATATTTGATGATTTGTGGCGCATATGTCACATTTGTGGACAGTCCTAGCGCAGACGGTTAAGAAAAATACAATTTGTTGGCGCTATTAATTACACTAGTAAGTATGTTGCTATGACTTATCTTTTCATGGTGCTTGTGGAGTCGCAAATCCCTGTAATGGTTCTTGGTGGAACACAATTGTCAGCAAATCGCTCCTCATGGCGGCCGTTTTTGTAGCAAATCTCTAACATTGTTATTTTGATCAATGTCAGTTTTGTCAAACCCCAAATCAGTTCCAGGCCAGGGATGTGGACTCTTGCTAAATGCTAACAAGTTTTAAGACACATCGTGACTCGTGACACGCTTCCCGCAGCACCTTCAAAACAAAAGTCATTACACATTCCAGCTTTATTGTGACGCGGTGCGACGACATTTACCTAGTTACCTAAAGCCATTATTCCCAACACTGGTGAACTGTCCAAGAGGTAAAGCAGCACTGTAGTGATGATTTAAGAGCTAGATAGTTTAATCGATATTTAACAGATAGGAAATCCAGAAACACCAGTCAATGAGTGTTTAAAGTGACATCAATCTAGGCAGTAGAATAAGTATCCTATAAATCATCAGCAGTCTGCTCTGTTGCACTGTGGCTCTGAATGAAATTGTGTGTGTGTGTACATGTGAGTGAATCAGAAACAATAAACTAGACCTGCGAAACCGAGCCTGTGGCTCAAAACGTTGAGTTGAATATTAAAGTGACTTTTTTTCCTTTCAGCCAGAACAAGAAAGTATAAACATTTGTCTGCCACAGACTGTTCTCTGTTGGGAAAAAAAATACATATTTGTAATTCCTACTTTGACAAAAGTGACATGATCACTGATGCTAATAGGAGTGATAATGCTGTCTGTTGATGAACTTTTATAGACAATATCTACTCATAACTCACTGTGAGAAGGACTTTAAATAGCTTGTGTGATTTATATTAGAAATGTATCTGTTACACCTTGCCATGATGTTTTATTTTAGTCAGCTGCACATACTGTAAAACATGCTCAATTTATTACAACTGCCAAAGTAATATACTTTAATCTAATTGTGTCAGAATTTTTTTTCATGCCTGCAAACTGGAACTATAATGCTTTTGCCTTATTACAGTTGTATTACACTGTACATACATTGGTAGCATTTGTGTATCCTTGGGATTGGAAAAGATATTGATATTGTGATACAGCTTATCCCTAGAGTAAATTTTTGATATTTTTGATGATCCTACACTGTACTTTAAGCGCAGGACTGCCGTAGGCAGTCAACAATAGTCTTGGATGGCGGCCTTTGTGACACCCGCGTACGTTGACATATTGGATATGGCAAAGTGAAGCGATTGTTCATTTTCTTCTTTGAGATTTATCCCTTAAGGACAGAACTCATGGGATTAATACTGAACCATTACTTTTTATTGTATTATGTCCTTGTAACATCATTTTGCAAATATAATTTGCAGATTTTATTACAAGTACGATGGCCGTATCCAATAAGATGGAAGTGCTGTCATCTTGCATGAAAAAAGAAAAAGAAAAGATAAATCCCAAAGACGTATTTATGCATTTGTTAATGTTTTTTTTAAGATAGAGCATGCAGAAGGCTTTAATGCAGCCTCTCAACTGTAAAGAATGATTGAAGAAATGGTAGTTATTACACAAACGGCCAGGAGGTGGCAGCAGAGCAAAGGAGATCAACCAGGGCCATGTTGAAAAAAAACCTCAATTACTCACAATTCTAAACAGATTTGTGAATAATGATGAAACTTAGCTATATTCTAATGCTAATTGCTTCAAAATGGAAACAGATATATAAAATATACACACAATATTCTGTGGGACTTGCAAAATCAGTCAAAATCCAGTAAAACAGCCGGAGTGAAGTGGATTGCTTCTGTGAAAAAGGGTAAGAGTGGATGAGTTATTTTAAGATTTTGGAATAGTCAATGCTTCGCTAGTATTTGTGACATGATCATACTTATGTACTGTGTATGCTGACTTCATTTCTAATCACAGTTTGTCCTTGAACAGAAATCTCAGTAACAACAAGATCGCTGTGCTGAGGAACGGCTCCTTCTATGGCTTGGCAGCTCTGGAAAAACTGTAAGTACTTAAATCAAGCTCACTTTATTGTTTTGTCCTCCCCTGAGTCCCAATATAGCTGTCATTGTACTGAAGCTGTAGAAAGCCAAAAGGAAGACATAGTGGGAATTAGGAGTGCAACTTGCAGAGGTTTGCCAGTAGTTTTCACCTTTCATTCCGAGTGCTTAACCTCAATTGCTACAGTAAATGTCTTAAAATAGATAATACAAAGCGTCATATAATAAAGGTCTAATGTAGTGCAGAATGTGGGAGCTTTGACAGTGTGCAAACCTTGTCAGCGAATACGACATACTTCATAGGCTCAGCCTGATGATATCTACAGTGACCGTACTAGTGCTCATGCCTGCCCCCTGAAGGCAGCAATTGATTGCTTTCACCTCTGCGGAGCCCTCTAAGAACTGTCTCTCTACCTGCTTGGGTGGTGACATTTGTAGATAACAAGGATATGCAGCATGTATATTGCTCTACTCTTAATTCAGTCATAGTACAAGATGCATAATGTACTTTGTGCCCTTACGGCACACTTTATGGACAAAGGTATTATGAAAAATATGACAATACTTTTCTTCGTTAATTAATCAATTATGGACGGCTTGTCTACTTAGTTCCCCCTGAGTTACACAGTAATTCTTGAGCCCCCCCAAAAAACATTGGTTGATAACTTCTCGCACTAGCTACTACTACTATTTGGATGTCCTACTGAAGAAGAAAAAAAAAAAAAAATATATATATATATATATATATATATATATATTCTTGCTTGGTTAAAGAAAAATTATAAATACAGAAGACAAAAAAACACATTTGCATGTGATAAGGATCAACCAACTGGTTTTCATTTTAATATAATCAACTTTTTTTTTTTTTTTACTTAAAATTAAACTGTGCTAAGTAGCACACTAATTTCCTCTGAAACATTTGTGAGATTTTAGACAAATTTCTCCCCATAGATCTTGGCCTATGAGACTAAGTGCCATTGGAATCTTGGCTGCGGATTTGTCGGCTAAAAACAGCGCATTTGAGTAAGCCTGGTTTGCTAATAAGCGATCAGTAGGACCGGCAACTAATGTCAGCATCAAAGTTGCAGAGTCCATCCGTTCGCCATTTTCCGAACCGCTTATCCTTGCGAGGGTCGCTGGCGTGCTGGAGCCTATCCCAGCTGTCTACACGCTGTCATGAGTAATCTGACGGCTGGGGCACTTTAGCGCTGCAAGCTAGCGCGGCTAGCTTTCTGCTAGGTGCTGATAGCTCGCTGCTAGCTAGCAGCCACCGCTAAATACTGGCAACAGGAGGTGAACAACACAATGGAAAAAAATATACAAAAAAAAAAAAACAACCAGACAAAAAAAAAGTGATGAATGCATATAAGATCTCTTAGACCAAGGTTTTGTTGTAGGTGACACCACAGACAGCAGTGGACCTTTCTGTTCTTCATCTCCCGTTCTGGGCACTCTGCTCATGTTTTGCCGTATGGAGCGTTTGGATAGATTTGTCAATACACTTGATGCCTGGCCAGGTACGCTCAATGAACAGAAAGTGACTGCCAATTGTTCCTTGGTCTGGCACATTGGACTCGTGTGCTTGGCTGGCTGCATGACAGGATCAGAAGAAGTTGGCAGTGGATAGGCAGGTTTAACAGTGCATGTGTGTGTGATTGCACCGTTCATCCTGATACTTTGGGCTCACGTTGCTTGGGTTCCTGAACAGCAAACAGACCTGGTGTGATAACCATGCGGGGGAATTGTGATACTGCTTCAATGGAATGTCTCAATGCTCTCTTTCAATTTCTTTTAGTTGAATAATGTCAAGTCACTGTAATGTATCATACTCTGGATTAGATGATTTTATGGACAGACAAGAAATGAATGACAGGGATAAAAATGTGGTTAGTTTTATGTGATACCTTACAATTCGTATAGTACTTCATTAAAACAACACACTTGAGATGTCTAGCTAGAAAGATTGACAAATGGAGTTGTTAGAACAATCTTGCATGACCGCTTAAATGTTTTTTAAAGTGTTTCAAAGGGGGCGCAGGTATCATATTCAAACAGTGAACATAGGTCATTTCAATATACTATACTGTAGGTATTCATGTTACCCTAAACTCAGAATTATTTCAAAACCGGAATAGCATAATCATCATCAGTATTAATGAAGGGTCTCTGTGTATTAGATAATGGACCGAACCCCACCCCCCAACCCTCCAGCCTCTAATATGTTACTGACAGTGGGTCCCACGGTAGCAAAGCATGAACAAAGCTTTTCACTGTTTCCTGGTCAGTTAGTTTTGCCATTTCATCATGGGTTCCCACCACACAAACCTCATTGTTTGAGTGCCAATGAAGAATCGACTGTACAGTATGTCAAGCAGATTGCCTTTCATTTTATGCCCATTTATTATCTTTATACTTCATAAATACCTGTATTATTCAAAATGTAAAATTAGTATCTTAGAGTAAAATTATAATTTGTTTTTGTATATTTTTTTACATTACACCGTAACATTATTATTATTATTATTATTATTATTATTACAAAAGCAGCAACTAAAGTGACTAAATAGACAGCTTGATGCAGTCAAAGTCTCACAATTTAGGTCTGGCATTTGCAATTGTTCACTCTGCAAACTCAATGGCAAAGGCCTGATGAAGCATCCTTGAAAAAGTTTAGAAATTAATTGTATTCAGCTTAAGTGTGAAGGCGTCTCCATGGGAGGTGATTGATGAGAGTCTAGCGAGTCTCCGAAGGCCGCATCATTCTTCCGGTTATAATTCTGACAACAATGTGTCTCTAAGGTTATCCATATCATGTCATGTGTCAGAGGTTAAGTTTAGGAACAGAAGAACAAAATGTAAATATGATATTCCAGCTTCATTTTATATATAAATGAAGCTGGAATATCATATTTACATTGTACTTTAGTTGCACATAAATAGCATATAGGCTACATTGTACCACTCTCAAAATCTATTCTATTCTATTCTATAGTCTATTGCTTTGTAGTTGTAACTATCTCACTCACAACAATTTTATTCAAATACTGTGGTGATTACATTCCCCCCCCCAAAAAAAAATCATACAACTTTCATAAAGTAAGTGAAAGACTTTCAAGCTTTCAACTAATGCTTAGTGATGCCTTTTAATAATACACTCACTAGGTATATCTATGGTACCGTAATGTATTTTCAAAAGGTTATTTTTACGGCAAGTGTGGTGGTGCGAGCAGTTTCTAATTAAGGGACGCGGCCAGAGTAAATGCCTCTGAGATGTGTTGGCAAAAAGTACTCAAATAAAAATCACAGTCCCTCAAATCTGTGTGAATTAACCCTTAAGTAGGTGACCATTAAATTTGGCACTGGCGGCCCATGATGCAGATGCTATATAACAGGTAATAAAACACAGATCACACTCGGTATGTTTACAGGCTCATATTAGTCAAGCTACATCCATAGTTTGACAATGGAACTGTCGTATTCCTCACACACATCTGATTGAATTTAATTTTCCTCTTAATTAGGTTAATTCCGTTTATTGCTGGGGTTCTGCAATAGGTGAAGCCCACAAAGTAGTCATCTTTATATTTTACATTTATATGATCGTGTACGGCGGCCGTCGGGTTTTTTGGTTCTCCATGATCCCCCCCCCCCCCCCTCATTTTGCCAGTGTTTTTCAAGAAAAATGTACATTGAATGTTTATCAGCGTTTTTGAATAATTTTTGGGGTTCTGTATGATCAACCATTTTGTTATCGTACCATTTTCGTCTGCATCATACAAATTGGATGTAACTTCATCAGTATGTCTTTAACCCTGGATAACCCACGGGGGTCAAATTTGGCCCCTATAAATTCTGCTACTCAAAGAACAAAGACCTTTTTTTTTTTTTTTTTTTACAAATTTAAAGTCCAGAGTGCCATTTCTGACCCCTGCATGGGGCCATCTAGTGGATGAATATTGCACTTACATGAGCCAGAGTGGTGGTGACAAGATGGCTAAAATGCAACAAATAAAACAACAAATATATATTGTTCAATGTAGCTGTGTATTTGATTGATTATTTTCTTAAATTCTAAATAGTTTACTGACAGTTTTTGTTATTCAGATTTTGGAAATGATACCCCTAAATCCCAAAGGGTCAAATTTCGCCCTAATCCTAAATTAGGGAATAAATTGAAAAAAACATTGAAAAAACATATATTTTGGTGTTCAGTGAACTTATAGCAGTCATTTAATATATAATTCATAATTTTCAAAGAAGAAAAGGGTTCTTGGGTTCTCCAGGATTAAATACCCCAAAATAGGTTGAGATATGTTAATGTAAAAAAAAAAAAAAGCTACCTTTCAACAATTTTATGGGATTCAAAGATTACTTCCCAAACACGATAAATGAGTCAGGCAAACGAAAATCAAGATGCGCAAACGCCCAAACGCATGTACACTGTCTATGAAAATCGATCCCATTGTCTTATTTGGTGCATTCCGGCATCTCATTTCATTAAGTGCGTAGACAATCAAATTCATCATACGGTGTCACTTTCCAGTTGGATGAGTGCCCAAGTGCCTGCTGCAGGTTTTAGTTTTGTTTGCCTTCTTCATGTGGAACCTGACCTTTTGCAAATATGATAGTGTTCTGATAATTTCATCAATACTGGGTTATATTCACTTGCCTCACACATGATTAAATAATACAGTTGTATTAATAGGAGAGTGGTCTTCTTTGTAGGGCTCTGCTTAGTGGTTAGTGGTTGAAGAGTACAGTATATCATTGTGACTGTGTGGAAATGTGTGTGTGTGTGTTACTCATATTGATCCAGAAAGAAAGCTGTCACATTAGCTGTGTCCCAATTCATGGTCTTCATCCTTTTACAAGCTGCATTTTGAGACCCGTCAACATCAGCTCAGAGGCTGTCCCTATTCGATAAAGTGTGAAGGCTCCTGGGAATGAGTTCTGACAAACGCATCCTCCTACAACTACTGTATTGGAGTTTTGAGCATGACCGTCCTTCGCAATCTTTCATATACCAAGATTCTATGTGCATTGTTTTTTAGGCCTGAAAAACAATTAAAGCAATTCATCACTGACTTTTTTTTTATACTTTGACAGCACTAAACTAAACACAACCTTCTCCCAGTTATTTACTATTAAAACATTTGTCCTTAACAAAACAAAACAGATTAACCCTGGAGAACCCAAGAACCCTTTTCTTCTTTGGAAAATTATGAATTATACATTAAATGACTGCTATAAATTCATCCATCCATCCATCCATTTTCTTGACCGCTTTTCCTCACAAGGGTCGCGGGGGTGCTGGAGCCTATCCCAGCTGGCTTCGGGCAGGGTACACCCTGAACTGGTTGCCAGCCAATCGCAGGGCACACAGAGACGAACAACCATACTCACAATCACACCTATGGACAATTTGGAGTGTTTAATTAACCTGCCATGCATGTCTTTGGAATGTGGGAGGAAACCGGAGTACCCGGTGAAAACCCACGCAAGCACGGGGAGAACATGCAAACTCCACCCAGGAAGGCCGAAGCCCGGACTCGATCTCACGTCCTCTGCACTGGGAGGCGGACGTGCTAACCAGTCAGCCACCGTGCTGCCCTGCTATAAATTCACTGAACACCAAAATATATGTTTTTTCAATTTTAACCCTTTTATTTTAACTAGCTCAGAGTTGCTAATTTATCAAAATATATATAAAAAACATACTCCTAGGCATTCTGCAACATGATATTAAATAGATTAACAAAAAAAAACACAATTTTACCATCTGATGGTTTGCTGAGAAGATGGTTTTGTTTGGATTGATTTCCAGCTCAACAAAACAGCATGTTGCCAGCCATCTTGTCACCACCACTCTGGCTCATGTAAGTGCAATATTCATCCACTAGATGGCCCCATGCAGGGGTCAGAAGTGGCACTCTGGACTTTTGAAGTTAAATTTGTAAAAAAAAAAAAGGTCTTTGTTATTTGAGTAGCAGAATTTATAGGGGCCAAATTTGACCCCGTGGTTTCTCCAGGGTTAAAAAAAAACATAGAAATAAAAAAACTGATTAACTCAAATGTTTTAGCTGTTAAATGTAGCATTTTATTTATTATTTTTGCATTTTGAGTGTTGGCTGTGATGGGTTAAATGCATCGGTCAAATCTCACGTAAATATACGGGCATGAGCATAGCCAATAAATAATTTCATCTTTCATCATTTCATGAAACTTGGCCTACTTTATTTTTCATTTAATGCATCATTTCCTACAAGTTTAAAATGAAATCCCAAGTCAAAAGATTTATTCTTACCTACTGATATGAAACATATCTTTAACTGGATTGCATTTTAATTACCCGTAGGCAGTATTTTATTTTGAAATGGCTTGATCAGAACCAACAAAAAGCCAAAAAATGGTCACAATAACGCCTAGGGGGTTTTAACTGGACCGCCCATATACAGGTCAGTAATCACAGTGTTGACCTTTGCAATTCAAGTACGTCAGTTCATATTAAACAGGAAGCATTATCTGCTAATTCGGCAAAGCAGTTGAGGGCCGCTAACACAGGTCAAGATAAAAGAAGGTGCTGCAGGCACAATGGATGACTTCTAGTCCTGCAACCTCCAATTGCTCTTTAGTGGCGCGTTGCACACGATCAAAGACAATTTGGATTAATGCAGAGATGAGAGCTACGCGTGCATGGACCTGACTGGACTAAAAGGCTACTATAACATAAAGGCAGCTCTGGTACTTTTTTCTTTAAAGTAAGCTGAATTGTTCTATATAAAGAATAAATCTGTGAATGGTAGTTTATTTCTGGATAAAGCAGTTCTGACATTTGTACAGTACTTTAAAGATGCTGTAAAGGACAGAAAATGTCTTGGAAATTTGAAACCATTTACAGAAGAGTATTTTTAAGCATGCCAAATTGGAATGTTTATAAAAAAAAAAAATCATCAAATATAGGCTATGAAATAAGGCTCCAGACTTATGACATTTTCTTTGGCCAGCTGAGAAAACCAGAGGTGAGAATTTGGTTTGTGTTGGAGGTATTTTGTTGGGGGTGGTGGTTGACGCAGAGTCCTTGAATGAAACCACATTGTGTGTTATTCCCTTTCTGCTGGATGTAAAAGCAGGAAATGGTCAGTACTGTCCAGCGTGCATGTTGTTTTTTATAGTTTGAAAACCAAAATAATATCTCTGAAGTCCATATTTGTATTTAATTAATTATACAGGGTGTCCATAAAGTCTCTTTACCATTTAAAAAATTTATTAAAAATGCAATTGATTAGATATTTTATTCAGATTTGTTCTAATGTATTCAGTGTTTAAAAAAACACACAGTGTTTATCATTACTGACCTTAAGCAAAGGATTACTGATGCCATTGCCACAATTGATGAGGCTATGCTACAGCGAAAATGGCAAGAAATCGAGTACCGTCTTGATGTGCTTCGTGCAGAGGTAAAAAAAACTTTAATAAACGCTGAATACAATAGAACAAATCTAAATAAAATATCTAATCAATTGCATTTTTAATAATTTTTTGAAATGGTAAAGAGACTTTATGGACAACCTGTATATACTTTAAAAAAAAATTTTTACCCTTCCATCCATTTTATATACCACCTTATCCTGTTCAGGGCCATACTGGTCACCCGTCCATCACAGAACACATGTAGAGGCAGACATTCACAACAGGTCCTTTTGTTAGTTGACCACTGCTGGCAAAATCTTAATCCATGAACTGTAAATAAGTTATCATGTATGATTTGGTATGAAGTCACATTTCCAAAGAAAAAGCATGTGTTCTCAGCCCCTGTTTCACCACTTTAACTCTTGACTCCTTGTTTTGCCCTCTCCAGGGATCTGAGGAATAATCTGATAAGCACAGTGGAGCCCTGGGCCTTCCGTGGTCTGCTGACTTTGAGGAGACTGTAAGTATTACGGAGTCTTGTAATAGTCTTCTTTAGGGGACAAGAGAAGAACTCATCTGGCCGCCTTCTCGTTTTCTTTCTTTTTTGTTTTATGTTGTCTTTTTCATGGCACAGTGCTAAAGGCAGGGGTGCTGCTGCAAGAAGTTTCTCTTAAGTCCTATTCTATTCTATTGGACATTACAAGAACGTAATATTATATTCAGTAGTATGTAAAATGAGCTGCAATATACAGTGTACATTCCCCTTTAAAAGTAGTCGAACGATGAGGCCAAATTCTTTATTTTTGCTGGAGACTGAAAACATCTGAAAACATCGTAAGATAAATATGAGACAAAATAAACATTTTAACTTATTCTCATTTATTTAAATATTTATCTGATGCAACGCAGATGGTTTGACGAATGTTAGGTGAGCAAATGCATTAGATCTGTTTAAACTTAAAATGGGTTAAAGTGAATAAGACTGATATTTATTATTATTATTATTATTATTATTATTATTATCTCATTTGCTTAATACGTTCTATTTTAAATCTTTTAAGTGTCCCAAAGATGTAATTATACGTTTTTTTTTTTTTGCTAGAGCACATAGAAGGCTTTATTGCAGCCTCTCAACTGCAAAGAATGGTTGAAAAAAATTATAGTTATTACATAAACGGCCAGCAGGTAGGAGCAGAGCAAAGCAAATGAATGTTGAAAAAAACCCCTCAATTACTCACAATTCTAAATAGATTTGTGAATAATGATGAAACTTAGCTATAGTCTAATGCTAATTGCTGCAAAACTGAAACAGGTAGAAATATACTTTTTTTTCTGATGAAAGAACAGCCTTTGATCTTTCCTTTGGTATGTTCCATGTTTTTATAGCAATAGAACACAATATTCTGTGGGCCTTGCAAAATCTGTCAAAATCCAGTAAAACAGCCGGAGTGAAGGGAATTGCTTCTGTGAAAATGACTGGGAGTGAATGAGTTATTATTATTATTATTATTATTATTAAGCACAAAAAAAGAGAGCAATGATGATAACATGTTGACTCGGAAAGGCTGACAAATGAATGAATATTACTGAGCTCTCCTAAGAAGAAAAAACAAACAACTTAGTTTTAGATATTTTCCAACTTTATCAAGCCTATGACTCTAAGGTGAAGTGAGGAGATTGACTTGACCATTCTAAAATATTCCGCTTCTTACACCTGAGTTTTGTTTTTGTTTTAAATCCTAACCTTTCTGCACGATGAAGGATCGCTGTCAGTTTGGTTTCACTTATCCTGTAATTGGCAAAACATTTCTGTAGATGTCCCAGTTGATCATGTTGCTACTGTGAAGTGATACATAGATAGATTAAGGACCCTATGCCAAAAGAATCCATGCAAGCCCAGTCCATGACGTTACAGTTCCTCCACTGTTTCATATGTTTGAGGCCGTAAGCAGATTCTTTGTCTCCAAACTTTAGCCTTCCAATCATTTTGACAAAGGTTCATCTTTGTCTCATCAGTTCACATAACTTGGTTACAAAATAAATACGCTCACCCATGCCTTGATTTTTGACAATTTCCAGCCTGGCCTTTATCTTCTTCCTTCTAATTATTGGTTTGCATCTTCTGGTCTCACCTCTATATTTTTGTTCAAACTTATACTGTAAGGTTGACTTATCATATTAATATTTTGGCATGCAATCCAATTGTTTTCAATCAGCATCATAAGTACAATTAAGGGCCTCTTATGTTCCATTCTTATTGAAGAGGAGTCTTATAAATGAAAGCCCAACTTGAGCAAATTCTTTTTTCACGCAAGGATTGTTTCTTGAGGCCACAATGCCTTAGGTTCACATTAATACAGAAGGACACATTCATAACTGGGAGCTACTTAGTTACATTTCAAGCTTTGCCCTTGACTCTTAAATTCACTCACTGCTAACTCAACTCCAAATTAGGGACTAGAGCAACTGACCTTCCGGTGATACTGTTGGCCAACTTTTTAAGACTGCATTCGCTGCCGTCTTGAGTCTACCAGACCGCTGCTCCCATCTTTCCCACATTAATTATATTAAACACATTTTAGCCAAAAATGGCACTGCGTAGAACATGTACAGTATTATAGCTGGGCTGTTTACATCTGAAAACAGGTGGATATTTAGTGTGAGGCCTCAAAAGGTGTCATTGTGGACTTTTTTTTGTTTTAAATGACAATTATAGAACAGGGGCAACGTCTGGATACAAAACAAGTTTCAAGTACTAAAACTAAAACTAAAACTAAATTCTCCCTTGGGGGAGACGTTGTCATTTTAGTGGGTGGAAACGACGACGTCATGATATGATAAGATAAGATAAGATTCACTGATTGTCACACCCACCTAAGTGGGGCGAAATTCGTTCTCCGCATTTGACCCATCCCCTGAGGGAGCGGTGAGCAGCAGCAGCAGCCACGATCGGGAATCATATGGTGATCTAACCTCCCAATTCCAACCCTTATTGCTGAGTGTCAAGCAGAGCGGCAATGGGTCCCATTTTTATAGTCTTTAATATGACCCGGCCGGGAATTGAACCCACGACCTCCCAGTCTCAGGCCGGACACTGTACCACTAGCGCACTGAGCTGGTGCATTTACGTCGCACGCAGTCTCGTCATTCTGATTGAAGTCTTTACATGATGCCCGTTCGGATTGACAAAATAAATATACCACCCCTGTGATTCTGGATGAAATTTCATTCGGATTTAGCCTTTTTATTGCCATTGAGGTGTTTATATGGAGCATTTTCCATTCCGTTTGGCCATTCGGATTCATTCTAATTGGAATTCATGGAGTTCATGTAAACCCGGCTACTTCATTTTAAATGTTCTCTTTGTCTGATGGTTATTGTTCTGTTTTTAACTGCCAATGTATAATATTTATTTTTTATGACCAGATTCAGATTCAGAATATTTATTGTCATTGTCACAAGGGAACAACGAAACTTTGTTTGGAGCATCCATACAGCAGAGTTGGTAAAGTGCAAAATCCCACAAAAATAAATACCCATAAAATAACCCAGTGTAAACATTTGACACAGTATAGGACATAGTACAACAAAGACTAAGCGCAACGTAAGGTCTTGTCATTAATAAAGTGCAGAGCAGAAATATTCAGATGCCTGAGATGACATCGTGCCTCAGTGCAAAAGCGGATCATTTAATCAATTATTATGATCGTCAAACGTTGAGTAAGAAGGATAAATGGAAAAAGGAAGTAGTGACATTCTGCAACAATGCAAACCGGTTCAAAGTTATTGTTGTTGTTTGATTATTGTCCATAAAGGGGAGGCAGAGAGGGAAGAGGAGCAGAGTTCAGTAACCTCACAGCCTGTGGATACAGACTGTTGGCCAGTCTTGATGTCCGTATGGACCTGTACCACACACAGTGGTGTAGCTTGGGCCAAGAAAAAAAAGTGCCGATGAAAATTGCCACTCTAATTCTATATTGCCATTCATAATTGGTACAATGCTGATAGTGTGGTTTTTTTTTGTCTTTGTTTTTTGTTTAACCCTGGAGAACCCAAGAACCCTTTTCTTCTTTGGAAAATTATGAATTATACATTAAATGACTGCTATAAGTTTACTGAACACCAAAATATATGTTTTTTCAATTTTACCCCTTTTTTTTAACTAGCTCAGAGTTGCTAATTTATCAATATATATATATAACATACTCCTAGGCATTCTGCAACATGATATTAAATAGATTAACAAAAAAAACACAATTTTACCATCTGATGGTTTGCTGAAAAGATGGTTTTGTTTGGATTGATTTCCAGCTCAACAAAACAGCATGTTGCCAGCCATCTTGTCACCACCACTCTGGCTCATGTAAGTGCAATATTCATCCACTAGATGGCCCCATGCAGGGGTCAGAAGTGGCACTCTGGACTTTTGAAGTTAAATTTGTAAAAAAAAAAAAAAGAAAAAAAAAAGGTCTTTGTTATTTGAGTAGCAGAATTTATAGGTGCCAAATTTGACCCCGTGGGTTCTCCAGGGTTAAAATGTTTTCCAAACATGCTTGTACACAAAAAGACAGCTGAACCCTTTTTGATTGTTTCCTTTTTTTTGTGGTATTTTCATTAGCCATTGCTCTACATTTAACCTTGAGTGAGTGACAACATTGCACTTTGATAGTTTTGTGGATTCTGGGCTTGCAAGGGCACAGGCAGTGAGTCAATTTTGGTTTGTGTGTGTTCTTCCGAACTGAGGGAGAAGCAAAGTGTTAATTTAAGTGTTCCCCAACCGGTCATTATGTGAACGCTCTGCTTATTTTCCCACAGCTGCTCCAGCAAATCTAGTCTTTAATTACAGAGCGTGAGGGAGGGCACAGATTCATAGACATGCAAACCCCCTCTGCATTTTCACGTGTTTAAGCGTCTGTATATGGGCAATGGTTGTGTAATGAAGAAAAGGTTAAACAAGGTTAGTAAGTAGATGACGAGGTACAAGGAATGGGAGTAATCAGCTGTAGTGGTTGACAGTTAAACTGCCGAATCATCGTTTGCGAATGCCCACACAAATGGGTTTCTGTGCCACCTCTGGAGTTGCCTATTGCAGTGTTATTGTGCCAAACTTGCGATTTTTAGACGTGCCCTGATACCGATACTGCTCCTTTTTTTAATTAATTTATTTATTTTTTATTCTGGAGAGCTCAGTATTGTTCATTCGGTAATTTTAACGATTTGACATGTCATCATCATTGCTCTCCTTTTTTTTATTATTATTATTATTATTATTATTTATTATTATTATTATTTTTATTTTTTTATTATTATTATTTTTATTTTTTTGTATGTGGGTGAGTATGTGTATGTGCGTGCGAGTGTGTGTGTATTCATTAGTTCACCGATACTCCTTCTAATGTGCCTGCAAAGCAAATTGCACTGACCTCAAACATTCTATGTGATTTATTATGAAGATGGATGACCAAAAGGGTTCGATCTAAACAGCCCGCTAAGACCATTAGAAATTTGCTTACAATTCACACTTGACTGGTTGAATAGCAAACTGGCAGAAACAGGACTATACAAGTGACTCAATTCAATATTTACTCGACATTAGATATGAAATACACTTTTGAAAAGGTGGCATTCTTCACCCCTCGCCCCAAATTTGAAGTAGCAGCCAATAATGCACAACACACTTACAAGTCTGCTACGTACAGTAGCAGCAACCTCATCATGTTATAATATCAAATATTATACTAAGTCAGTTAATCTTTCTACACACAACAATATTATGGCAATATGTTTTATGATGGCCTTTTTTTTTTGTCATTACAGGGACCTGTCCAACAACAGAATAGGTTGCCTCTACCCTGAAATGTTTCTGGATCTGGGCAATCTTTTGAAATTGTAAGTAAGTGTCTCTAATGATAATAATGAAAAAAAAACTTTTTAACTAGTACTTACTGTAATTGAGAACTATTATTAAACTATTTTACTAGTTAGATGGTAAGGTTGCATGAATCCTTTTCGGAATGTGTCGGTGGAGACCGGCGGTTTGTCCCATTGGTTGGCATCGTAGTCATGAGTATTCTAATTGAATCTGTTTCATATACCTTTATGAACAGAACTTTTAGGTACATCAGAGACATTCAGGGGTTCTGTTTTGGTTGTTTTAACATTACGTCTGTACGTTTTGCAGATGATGTGGTTCCGTTGGCTTGATCGAGGTGTGATTGTTACCCCTCACTCAAACACTCTGGGCGCTCTCCCCCCTTATTCTATGTTCCCAACCAAGACAAAATGTCGCTTCTGGTTTGATCGCGGGATATGAATGTACTGTAGCTGCTTTTTACACGCCGCTCCACAAAAGAGAAAACAAAATGTATGAACATCACTAGTCAGTCAGGTGGCCGGAGGTTGTGCTAAAATTATGACTCATGCCCATATGCTATGCTATCTTGGTTCACTGTTTAACAGCTGTTAACATTTTTACGAGAAACATCAATTTTCTTGCTCCCTATTTGCCAAGCCTGCATGTTTTTGGCTTGCATGAAAGCTGGATTGATTGCACAAATTGCATTTTTTTTGTCCTACATTCTTTCTCAGGTGATGTACAGTATATGTGCCATGTATGTGATGTACTGAGTACACACAAACTGCATTGATTTTATATGTAACTGTCATGAGATTTGCTCAACTCACATTCAGCCTGACCACGGAAGCATTAAAGATTGGCTCAGAGTTGAGTCACTGCTCCTCTGCATCGAGAAAGGTCAAATGAGGTGGCTTGGGCATTTGGTTAGGATGCCTCCTAAGACCCCTCAGTGGTGAGGTATTCCGGGCATGTCCCACCAAGAGGAGGCCCTGGGGATCGAGTGGGAGATGGTGATTCACAGTATTCTATTGGCTGACCCACCCGCCCCCACTTTGAAGAACGAAGTGGCTGGGGAGGAGCTGAAGAAGGATATTGCAACTAGTATAACTATTACACCTGAGAGTATATGGTTGCAAACTGTGTTTTTCTGCTTGCAGGAATTTAACTGGGAATATCTTCTCCACTTTGACTGCGGGACTCTTCACACACCTTGTGGCTCTCAGAGTACTGTAAGAAAAACATCATATTTGCATTTGCATTTGCATCAGAATTCAGAGGAATCTGGCAAATTGACTTGAGAAGAAATATTCACAGAACTTTAGTAAGGATGGGTGCAATCACAGATTAATCATTCAATTGATCATGTAAAATGTATTTTTGTTGAAGTGATTGAGGCGAAATAGCACTCACTGCTTGGCTGCTGATTTGATCTCATCTCATTTAGTATGCAGTTTAAGTACCAACATGACACAAGTCCACTGGGCAACATTATTCTCATTACAAACAGAGGAGCCCTGAATATTTAAAGGAAAATACTCCCAATCTATATATATATCATTTTATTTTGCAGTGTTTCATATATACACATTTCTGTTCTCACCAGACACTTCAGTACAGAAACTTTATTCTGTGACTGTCAGCTGAAGTGGCTTCTCTTGTGGGCTCGAAGCAACTCAGTGAGGATCGGCAACGACACTGTCTGCATGTTTCCCACCCACCTTCATGGTCTGGAGTTCCGCAATCTCCGAGGACAACAGCTCACATGTGGTAAGCGCCTCCAGGCTCATGGTGTGCAATATGCAGGCATACAGACATTTTACAGGATTTCTGCAAACTTTGCGGAAACGGGGATGCTGGTTGAAAGCTAGTTTGAGTTGTTCCAGAGTCAAATTGTCGCCATCATTAAACCTTCCTGAAGCAATGCTTTAAAGTGGAAGTCAACCTTAAACATTTCTTGACAATATGTTAGATGTGACCTCACTAGTCTGAACATGACATTCTGGTTAATATAACATTTGTGGAATAGGAGTTCTGAAGTAAAATACAGCCATTTTCATCCACTTTATGGGCGGCCATTTTGCCACTTGCTGTCGACTGAAGATGACATCACTGTTGCGCAGGGCTCAGGCAACGACCAATCACAGCTCAGCTTCCGAAAACGGGTGAGATGGACAAAAACGGCTGGATTTTGCTTCAAAACTCATTTTCCACAAATGTAATATTAATCAGAATGTCATGTTTAGACTAGTGAGGTAACATATAACATATTGTTGTCAAGATTTTTTTTGGGAGGGGTTGACTTCCCCTTTAAAGTACATTTTAACAATTGTAATAGCCATACAAGTGTAAAAATAGTTAAACTTCAAATTACAATAAATAAATAATACAATTTAACTAGTGTAGCAAAACATTAAACCAGAAAAACAAAAGTTGACTTTTTTTTTTTTTAACTAAGCGTAAAAAGAAAATTTCTCCCGTAAAATACAACATGAATAAAGCCCTCTACATTTGACAACATTTACCAACGCATAGAGGAGCTGAGCATTTGGTAAGGTCACCATCCAACCCTGCTGCCTGGCCTTCTTCATGTCTTCAGCCTGACAATCTTCACCCGCTGCTCCTTCTGCTCTGCCATCTGCCTGCTCAACTCCTGGCTTAATGTCACATCATCTCTGACTTGCATGGCTGGACATTCCATTGTGACACAGTAGAGTCAGCTACAGCATTGAATGTGGGTCACTCTACTTCACATATCTTCTTGTTCTTCTCAGCTTAAAATGGTTACTCTTTTTGAATACATCTCCAAAAGTCTGCCAGCAAAAAAATAATGAACTAGTTAATTTTACGTCCTTTGTTGATAGCTCGTGCATGTGATGTCATGATGATGTTTGGACTACATGGATGTATACACTAGGGGTGTGGAAAAAAAAAAATCTCATTTAGTACGATTCAGAATCGATTTTAAATGTCCCAAAATCGATTTTATTTAAATTATTTTATACTCTCTTGCCTTTGCCTGCGTGTGCCTTTATTTGGAGCACTGTTCATGTTGTACCCAGTTTGGCCACTGAGGGGCAGTGTGGTTTTACGCGGTCTAATACACTGTTAAGTTGTAGCCACATTAGAGAGTAGAAGGAAAAGGTCACAATCAAGTTATTCCAATAAAAGTTGTTGTTTTTTCAGCGTGGCGCCGTTCTTTTGAGTGATAAAAGTGCCGCGAGTAGCGCGCTAATTAGCATTAGCGAGTCAGACTGGAGTAGATCATTACAATTCCTTGCACATCTATAGATTGAAGCAAAAATCATTGTCAACCAAATAATTTAGAATCAAAAATCTTTCTTAATCGAAACTTGATTCTGAATCGAATGGCAGACCCAAATATTGGAATCGAATCGTGAGACATTCAAAGATGTCCACCCCTAGTATACACAATGGGGAATTTTATTGGTGCCAGACTGGGTCATGATTTTTATGATTGTGAAGTGACATGCCCAAATATGACTTGTATCAACAATGGTATTAATAAGTGGCTGATATTAAGAAATCTTTCCAATGGCTGGTCTAAATGTGACCACAGTGGTACTCACCATGGCGGCACATGAACAGGTTCTAAGCACAAAATCGATAGAGGTCATGGTCTGCCACACTGGGGAGGATTTCAAATGCAGCCAAGTTGAGATTACCAAAATTGGTGAATGGGTCCAACACATTGGGCAGAAGAGTCCTAGGAACAGCTAAAATACTGCACAGAATTTTCAGAGTTCGGTGCCTGTGGTAGAGGTCATAAGCTGGAAGGAGGAAACGCAAGACTCACAGTACGACATTAATTACATCAAGATAAAAAGGGGAACAGTAGCCCCCACTTGAAAAAAAAAGTCTAATTTAACTAGCGCTACATTTTCAAACGTTAGAACAACGAGCACATCTTGAGTTAATTCAATTGATTTTGATATTAGCGTTCCCTTGCTATCACTCCACCTGCAGTGAGCTGTTTGGCAAAGCCAATTATTTAGTGGCAGTCTTCCAGAGAGAAACCCTTGGGCACTCTTGTTGAAAAAGGCATTTGTGACATGTTTGCTCTACTCTCTACCATTTTTCTTTTAGCAAAAAGATTACATTTGAGGGGTTGCTAGTTTAAATCAGGTACCATGATTCCCTGGCTGCAGTAAAAATAACTTCTTTAAACCTCAGGTTTAAAAAAAGAAGAAGAAAAAAACTTAATTTATAGTAATAGACGAACAATCTTGCCTTTCCTCTCTTTTTGTCTCCCCTCCATTGCGTCATGCTGCAGTCCACAGGGGAATTGTGTCTCATATGATAGATTCATCTTTCTCTTCTCCCTACATCTGCTTCCGCCAGGGGATATTGCTTTGGAATGAGAACATCATTGGTTATTTGTTGGCTATGGTTCTGTGTTATTTCATACGCGTGTACTTGATGAAAGAAGGGCATTATAGGCATTCCCGATGTAAGATTTTTTTCTTGAAAAGTTGAATGGCATTATCTGTCGTTATGCATCGTTCTGAGATCGCATGTTGAATTTGTACTCACAATCCAAAGCAATTACAGGATAATTCTGTTCAGTTACCAGTCAAAGAGCCACTGATGAAAGAATCCATTATGGGGTTACCATAAGACTTTTCTAGTTTTGCAATGTTCGGATATCTTTGCCTCCTTAATACCTAGCTTGGTTACTCAGCAGTGTGTGTGGTGTATTTAGTAGTGATTTTCAAAAGGCTTCACATTTCAGAGCAGATATTTCAAACACATCTTCATCACATCAGCCTTATGTTTGCCCTCTTACTAATGGTTATAAATATAAAACTGTATAAATGTGTCCTCTCCTCATCTTGGGATGGAAATTTACACTGTACGGTTCAAGTGATACTATCAGGATTTTTTTGCTTTCAAGTTACATAATTTGGATATGTGTCACGCTGCAATAAGAGAAGAAATTTAATTTAATCAGATACTCTCAAATCAGAATCAGGCATTTTACGATTGCGGATAGGTAGGAATATAAAAGGTATCTGGTTGTAGTGTAAACGCGCCCGTCGGCTATAGCTGCGGTAGCATTTGAATGATAAATGGACCACATTTTCCCAGAGCACTTTACAAAGTCTCACGTTCACCCATTCACACACATATTTATAGACAAGTGGGATGTTGCTGTCATGTCCACTGGGAGAAAATCAGGGTTCAGGGAATTGCTCAAGGACACTTTGACTGGGTCACAAGGGTTGAGGATCGAACCCACAGCGGGTTAGGAGATGACCACTCTACCACTGAGCCAGGCCACCCTCCCTTTAGTCAGGGATGTGATTTTTCCGCTAATTTGCGGAATTCCGTTTTTTTTTATCTCCCCCCCCCCAAAAAAAAAATCAATTTTTTAATTTTTTTATTTTTATTTTTTTAGTAGTAGTTCATTGTGTATGCACATGACTCCGACAGATAACATCTTCTGCTATAACAAAGACATTTGTGGTATGCTCTAATATAAGTTACTTTTCATTTGGTCATGATATAATTATTTCTTCATCCCCCCCCCCCCCCCCCCCCCCACTGGGCACTGCCCTGGACCTAGCTGGGTGCCAGCGGCCCCCAGACCCCCGGCTAAATTTTCAGATAATTTCACTTTGGTCAAATCACATCCCTGTTTAGTGATGTTACAGCCATTAACTACTACTATTGCTATACTACTACTAATATGACTAATAAAATACATCCTTTAAAAAAAAAAGGTTTAACAACACTCCAGTAGCACCTCATCTGTGTTTTTAGGCCAAACTGTCACAGTTCTTATATTGGCCACTTACTGTTTCCAATGCGGCCTGTTGGTAATGCCAACAGTAATGCTATTTGTAGCAGTTATTATACATCCTAGTAATGTATAACAGATAAGAGACAGAAAAATGGTACATCAAACGAAAGTGGAAAAGCCGTTTTGTCCAACTGTGACAAAACAGTCCCAAAGCTGGATGATGCCACCGCCATGCTTCATTGTAGGGACGGTGCATTCAACAAGTATTCACAGTGTTCGGTTTAGGTGAACGGTATGGGATTTTTTTAATAGGTTTTAGGTAGGAAAAAAAATAATAATAAAAAAAACAAGTATTCACAGTGTACTTTTTACAACCTCATCCGAAAATGGAATTTGTTTTTTCTCAGGTTTTTAACATTTTGAAAGTTAATAATAATAATAAAAAAGATGGCATAACATGTACAGTACATAAGTATTCTCAGTCTTTACTCAATACTTTGTTGATGCACCTTAAATGTTTCAAAGTAGATTTCAACCCCAAAAGTGTTTATAATTCATTTTAAGACCGTCTGATTTAAAAGGAGGTCAGTGTTGGAGTTATTTGACAGAGTTGATTTATTTAGTGTTAAATGTAGAGAGTTATTCAAAGTAAGTAAGTAGAGACTTCTGTGATTGATAATTGTTATAGTTAAATGTATATGTTCTTTTTTTATTCAATAATGTTATTGTTAAACAATGAAAGAAGTGTTAAGATGACTGTTATTTTAGAGTTTTAGTGTTTTTATAGTAACACAACATGTGGCACCCTAAAATGTACCGTCATCATTTCTTGAAAATTATTTTTTATTTTATTATTGGTGAAATGATTACAGTATTGGGTTTTATTGCATTTTTGATTGCGTTAATTGATTGTTATTACATTTTCAGGAAATTATTACATTATAGGGTGTTATATGAAGCACTATGGATACTTTCCTAATGCTAATGGAGCAATGTTTGTTGTATTTATGCCAATTTCCCTTTTGGTCTTATTACCAAAAAGTTCAACATGGTTTTATCGGAACATAAACCATGCAGTTGGGAGATTTAATTAAAGTGATATTTTTCCCCCCAGGCTTGAATGTTTTTCTTTATAAGATGTTTCTGTGTTTCAGACTCATACAGACATGCAGTATGAAAAAGACTAAACTCTGCTAAAAAAATATATACAGACGCTCCCCTACTTACGAACATTCGAGTTACAAACAACGGTACATACGAACATGTCTGCGCGTGTGTCGGAAAATGTCCGGAAAGAGATGCTGTAAGTTAGATTTTGTATTGCGCGCCTTTTTCCGAGTGTTTTCGCTCATAGATAAAGCCATCGCACTCTCCTCGAGCAGCAAGACCCAAATATTGAACGTTGCACAAAGGTTGCAAATCAATTGAATGATGCCATACAGTGCTACCGCATCATTTATGATGAAAAAAAGAAGGAAACTGTGCAATCGTCGTTGGATCGCTTCTTTCGGCCAGTTTCTAGTAAATCCTCCAAGGAAGATACTCATCAACCCTCATCTTCTTCTCCTCGACCCTCAACTTCTTCCTAAGTGTTCTTCCATTAAGTGTCTCTCGCTCCCTCTCTAACATACAGTACTGTACGTATTCTCTCCATTTTATTAAAAGTTTTTTTCAGTACAAACTAATGCAGGTTACTTGTACAAGCCTTAAACATACTTATATAAACCTTCAATATACTTATATAGGCTTTAAACATAAATTATAATACAAAATATAGCACTGAAGCAACTTACGAACTAATTCACCTTACGAACGATCGCTCGGAACGTAACTCGTTCGTAAGTTGGGGAGCGTCTGTATATTTTTTAATCATTTGACAGAAATGCTTGCAGTTCCTTCAGTGTTTGCGTCGCTCAAGGTTCTTAGAAAAGTTTTCAACACATTTTTTTTGCCATCCGTTTTGGAGGGATTGTCCAACTCACTGTTCGGCCACATTTTCTCCACTTGATAATGTCAGTCTTCACTGTGTTGCATTTGATGCCTCGGAAATGACTTTGTACGCTTTTCTTAGAACAGAACGCTAGATTCCCTCTGATGCTGTGGAGGCTCTCTGCGGGCCGTTACTTCTGCTGTCAGACATGATTACAAAAATGACAGGAAAAGCTTAACGGAACAGATGAACATTATTTGAGGTTAATCGCGGGCACTTTAAATGATAGCAGGTGCGTGCTGACTTCCATTTTATGTGAGTGTAAATGTTATTTGTTAATACTAACCCGGTTTTGAGGCTGTGCACACTTATCTCAGTTGTTTATTTTTTACTTCCACTCTAAAAGTAGATATTGTTTTCAGTGGTGTTGTAGAAGTTATAGGTATTTAAACAGGGGTTTGTAGACTTTTTATGTCCACCGTATGTTTCATTCATTTATTTGCGTCTTGTAGTGATGTAAAGATATATGTCAATGTACAGTATATTAGACAAGCAAAACTAGTGAAGTGGTTGTGTCTGAAAGATGATAAATTCAAGATGTCATTTCACACCGTTGCTCCGCACACAAGGCTGGCTGGCAGCCTCGCAGTTCATGGTAATATTCCCATATCTATCCCACAGGTCCCATGTGTTATGAGCCAAGTCTCGCTCTGCAGAAGCGTGGCCTTATGGGATAAGTTGTACTTTTTTTATCAAGTGCTGGGGAAATTGTCTGTTACCAACCACCGACATTGTGAAAAAAATCCTCTACTGTATAAAGTTTCACTCCTGCTACTGCATGCATCATAGGTCAGATCATCAAGGTCATTACTTGTGCTTTAATAATAATAATAATAATAATATTAATAATAGTGTATTTTTTTTAATTAATAATAAAAAAGCTGTTAAGAGTGATGTCAGAATCCTTTCTTGTTCAAGCATTACTATTTAGAGTACGAGAGCTTAGACCAAAGGGGCGGGAAACATTCTGAACATGTGAATGGCTCATCAGGTACTGTACTGTTGTTTGCAGAACCATGCAAAAATAAATACTAAAATGGTATCACAGCAGTTCAGATGATGGATGGATGTGTAAATAAGCACAAGATCAATTTCTTTTATATACACTGGTTGTTGTTATTTCAAATGTGTGCTTAAAGAAAACACCTTCTAGGAATTAAATTCACATCAGAGTAGAACCTCAAATAATGAAAGCCCATGAGGTTGTAAGTTGGAAAAGTACAAATTACCATCATGAAAAATATTACTGCAGCTTCTGACCTTTGTGGTTTGAATCACAGCTTTACAAGTTATCCCCCATGCTTGCATGGATTCTCTCAGAGGACTTCATCTTCCTCACACATTCCGTACAGATGTGCAGGACAGCTACAAATATTTTGGAATTCCACAAACCTCAAACATCAAGTTCCCCAGGCCTCAAGCTTGAAAGAGATACTGTAGGGATGGGCGAATAATATTCCAGGTATGGTATCGGGCCACTAGCAGGCCTTATTTCAAGGTGTCGTACTTGCGACGGTGACCAATAACAGCATTGGCCACCCTCTTGTCACCGTTTTATGATCAGAAACTGAGAAGAATAGAAATTTGCCATTAATATCATGCAATTTTAATGGAAAATGCGTTATTGGGATTCATAGGTCTTTTTTTTTTTTTAAGTATCATTGTTTTTTGGGGGAAATTGTATGTATCAAAAATACTCATAGTATTGGTACTTAGTATCAATATCGGTTACTACTCAAGTTGAGTATTCTTACTTGTTGGTCTGAAAAAAAGTGGCATTGAACATCCCCACCCTGAAGAGGATAAGCAGATATAATACAGTTGGATCTGCAGTATATATATCATGTATACAGCTAAACATAATTAAAGAAAAATCAGCATGCAAAGTTGAGCACTTCTCTGCAACAGTGTGATAAAAAAAGAGTGAATAGTTTTGACTATTACTGCAGACTTTTAATTTCTAAATGTAGTATAAACAATATAATTAATCATGCTCCCGAGGGGACCGTTTAGTTGCTGCTGTATCATAACAAAGTTCAGTCAAAAGACAAAAACATACGGATGATATACGTTTATGCACCCGCAAGCAGCAATATGCACTATTTGTTTTTTTATTTATGTGTCTTTGTCTCTCCTCGACACTACCTCGCTTGCAACCAATAATTGTGTTTTGCTCCAGCAGCGTCCACCGCACAAATACAAGTACATTGTGGCTCAAAACATTGCAGTCTGTCACGAGCGGGAAGTCCAAGCTGTGGACAATAGAACATGGCAACAGAATGAAATTTCTGGATGAATGGACATACATTCCTTCACACTTTATGAATGTCCCTATATACCATATGCCATATACTGTACTATTATTCTACAAAGTACAATAGCCAAATAGTTTCGCTAAATACAGCTGCGTATATTCAGGTGATGACGTCAACCCTTCTGTATGTCTCTTTTTAACTCTGGAGAACCCAATAACCCCTTTCTTCTTTGGAAAATTATGAATTATACATTAAATGACTGCTATAAATTCACTGAACACCAAAATATATGTTTTTTCAATTTTAACCCTTTATTCCCTAATTTAGGATTAGGGCGAAATTTGACCCTTTTGGGATTTAGGGGTATCATTTCGAAAAATCTGAATAACAAAAACTGTCAGTAAACTATTTACAATTTAAGAAAATAATCAATCAAATACGCAGCTATATTGAACAATATAATTTTTTAGTTTTATTTGTTGCATTTTAGAACTGGATTTTGAATGTACAAACACACTTTGGCCAATGGAAACAAGAACACAGGGACAAAATCACTGCTGGAAAAAAAAATAAAGGTCTTTGTTATTTGAGTAGCAGAATTTACAGGGGCCAAATTTGACCCCGTGGGTTCTCCAGGGTTTTAAACTAGTATTTTGAGGTATGGAAGACTTTCATGACGCATACGTCAAATTGCCTGTCAAATGGCAGCAACAGCCTAAATTGATTGCATACAAGCGGAGGCAAAGATTGTGCTGCTCTTTGGAGCATGTCCAAAGAAACGTCTAGCCTTGTATTGAACACCCTCGGAAATAATTCCCAAGGTGGTACAATTTGCTTGCAAGGCTCGAGGCTAATCCTGCTTCATAAATAAAAATGGACAGTCGGTGGTCTCAGAACACAGCAACTCGTACATGAGTTCAATATCATGCATACGATATGTGCTGCATGTGCAAATTCTGGAGGATTTTTTGTAAAAATCAGACACATGCCTGTACACAGTTTGACTTCTAATCCTTATTCACTGACAAAAAAGGGAGTGTGCTTCCATGATACTAAATAATCCAATAACTGCCATTGCGCCGGCCTTCCATTGTGATGCACATGCAGCGAGTCAAGGAGAGTCCAGAGGAGTGTTCAAGGCTGCTCTCCTTTTGTCAGCTGCTTTTCTGATGGGGGGGGGGGGGGGATGATGGGGGATGAGTGTGACATTGACCGAATATGTTTGCGTACAATGCCATTTGGTGCGCATGCTGACATTGTTTATGGAAGGCGTGAAAGAACAATGAATTACAATTCTGCTTGTGATGCTGCGTTTGTAGATGTTAAATCCGCAGACAAGACAGAAACATTCTCCAGAACAAGTCTTCATTTTCATTCCATCACAAGGATGCAGAACTTAACCCTTGAGCTCACGCGCTACCTTTTAACGCGTCAGCGATTGGGGAAAGGGGGGGATGCTTGATATGCTGACTTTGCGGTTTTATCCTCTCTTCATTTCCTAGATGGAGCTCTGGAGATGCCCCTCTTTCATTTGATCCCTTCCCAGAGGCAGCTGGTTTTCCAGGGAGACCGTCTGCCTCTTCAATGCACCGTCACTTACTTGGACCCTTCGGTTGAGCTGCAGTGGCATCACAACGGCCACACTGTGCCCACGCAAGAGGACCGAGGTGTTTATGTGGAGGAAACCGTGCTTCATGACTGTTGTCTGCTTACCAGGTACAAGCAACATAGTGGATGATTTAGGAGAGGAGAAAAATGTTGATGGATGAGAGTTGATTAGCTGTAATAATGGACAGTTAGACTTGGACGTTTCGCACAAGCAGATTAATTTGTACATTTAAATACAAAATAAAAGAAGTGCTAAGGATTGATAAGTATTAGATCGTACGCCTGTATTGATTTCAAAAACTGAAAAGAAAACGGTATGTGCAGTATATCATGCATATACAGTATATGACAATCTATTTATTTTGCAGGCAACAATGCAAGTTTTACGAGTACATTTATTTTGTTAGGAAGCTCATCTGTGCTGTTGCGCAAATAGCAAAAAAATTGCGTATAATTGACGCCAATTGTTTTTTAAGGTATATATATATATATACCATGATTTTATCGACTTGGTAATATATTTTCCTCCGTGTGACTCCTGAGCTAATATGAGTTCGACACACCCGATTCAGCCAGAAATCGCAGTGCAAAAAAATCCGACATGTCCGATCTAGGGCTACATATGAAGGTGATCCAGGTCGGATTTGAAAAAAACAAAACAACAAAATTGAATCATTAAGATTGTCAGATTGTCATTTTCTTTGGTCCTTCCTCGGGTCTCCTGACGGCCTCACGACTCTGGCTGGAAGTGTTCGGTTTAGGTGGACGGTATGGGATTTTTTAATAGGTTTTAGGTGAACTAATGAAGACACACACACTCACACGCACATACACATTCTCACCCACATACAAAAAGAAAAAGAAAAAGAGAGCAATGATGATGACATGTCAAATCGGTAAAATTACCGAATGAACAATACTGAGCTCTCCAGAAAAAAAAAGAAAAAAAGATTGTCATAAAAATCAGATACAAGATATATATGGGCCAAAAAAACAAACAAATTGGGTCTCATTTGCCTGCAGTGTGAATGCGGCATAAGATGCACTGGGCGGAATGTCAATTTGGTGCAAAATAGAGCCCTTCATGTTTGCAAATGTTGCTTTTGACAGTTCCCATTTACTCATTACATCAGCATAAGTAGAGTCCACTGCAAGACATACTGTAAACTAACAGTGTTAACAGCTCTCTATGATGACGTGACGTTCATGAGTCGTCTATGTTTCTCTTGGATTGCAACAATGAGTAGCAAGGTATAATGAGTTGATTGATCCACTTAAGCCACCCAATTTAGAATTAAAAAACACATCAGTACAAATAGTCAAACTGATTTCACCTTGCAGCTCACACACAAATAATGTATGTAAAGACCACCTGACACACACATCCCAACCTTCCTTCTATATCTCTCAATCGTCTAAAGTAGCTGGGATTTAACTTTAGTTATTGGCGCCCTTGATAAGGATCTGAAAGGACAGGAAAGAATTGACTTGGCAGCGGGCCAACATCCCTGAGCAATCTGCAGCCTGTCCCGGGAGAGCTTGGCCTTGCAGCCCGTCCCGCAGCTCTTGCTGATCACACGCTAAGAGTAACAGATGCCGAAACATAATTGTTGCACTAAACTAAAGTGGAAACCTGACACACTTGCTTTTTCTTAAAAAAATAAAGATATTACTCTAGCCTACAACCAATTCCGCTTCTAAAAGAAATATTGACGGGCTGCTGACACAGGTGTTATTGAGCATTAAAATGATGTCAATGCTTTATGGTTTGTTTGGCAACATCGATGGCAGCTAATTATTTGCTCCGTCTATTTGAAAGGTGCACAATTTCCCTTCCAGAATCAATAGAATAGTTTCAGTAGTACTTTTGTAATATAAAAAAGTATGTTATATTATTATTACTTTTAATCATTATTATATTTATTTTGTTAGTAATACAGTATTTTATAGTATATTATACTGTGCTAGCTCAAAATTCACAGCTTGGTCTTGAGCATTTACATTACAAATCTTGCAGTGATGTAAAATATGACTTAACTGATCAATAGCAGTCAACATGATAAATGACTATTATATGTGGTGATGAAGATTTAATTAAACAAGATGCAGTGTAGTGAAAACACGACTTCACAACTAAATAACACTTTGTACATGTTGTGCATTTAAATTACATGCTTACTTTCTACATTTTCCAACAATTATTTCAGGATTTCAGACATGTGTTTGTAAAAATAGATTGTTCATGCTAAATGTCAAATATTTTATATTTGACATTCCAATACAATAAATAGTGTATGTATCATACACAAAGTTGAATGTTTTTGTGATAAATGTGATTGGAAGAAGCATCTGTGTGTATAAGCGGGACTTCCAGCTGCTTACATGTTAGCTTTCTATTAGCTGCCGCGGAGGAGACATTGACTTATATGTGGGGTTTGGGGTGTTTACAGCCAATTGTAAACTTTAAGTCATTCTGAGGTATAATTAAGGGTAAAAAAAATATGAGGAAAAAAAACCAGCAGAGCTATCCCAATCAGTTACGCACAGTGCCAGCTGAGACATAACGAAACATACGCGACTAGACAACTTTTCTTGTACGTAACTTGAAAAATATTTTTAAAAAAGGCTATTTGTAACTCAAGGGTCCACTGTATTATACAGCAGTGATAATTTCGTAGACAAAATGTTTTCGTCATATTATTCATCACGAAAAAAAATTCCACACGAAAATGAAACAAAAACTAAAATAGAAGCCATTCATTCAGACGATGACGATAGCTACGACTGACTGACAATTTCGTCAATGACTAAAATAAAAACAACACAGTGCCGAAAATTCACAAAATCCAATCGGAAGAAGGAATGAAACGGTTGGGAGAAAAGAACGACTCAGAAACTGTTCACTGCACTTTATTTAATGTTCAAACATGTTTGCATTCATTGTGCAGCTGTAAGATTAATCTATTTTTTTAATTGAATTTTCAATTTAGTCGACTAAAACTGCTCATTATTTTCGTCGACTAAAATGGGATTAAAACAGATAATTACAATCAGATGACTAAATTATATCTAAAAATGTATTTTAGTCAAAAGACTATAACTAAAACTAAAATAAATTTTTGGATCAAAATCATCACTGTTATATAATGTGCTCCCAACTTGTACAGCACAGTGGCAGGAAATCAGTACATCACAAATCATTCTTTTGAAATGACATCTTTTGATATTGCTGATATTTTATTTACGATCTTGTCAACACAGGCAGACAATTGAGAAAGTTTATGTGCCAAACATGCCTCCAACTTGTCACAAGCTGCCGCAATGCTTTGACAAATAAGGTGGGATGACACACATGGTGGAAGCTTGCCAGCTTTGAAAGCTTTTCATCCCACAGCGCAGGTAAAACTCATTTGGCTGCTTTCCTGAAAAGGAAGGCGACGAGAACGCAACAAGCCAAGTCGGGAATCAGAAGCCGATCATCCCAGCCGGTGTCCAGTTAAAAAGAAGAAGCAGAAGAAAAAAATAAATTATACATATATATATATATATATATATATATATATATATATATATATAATATTATATTTATATATTATATTTATTAAATCTTCATTTTGTGTTTAATTGCTTCCAGTTCTTTGCTCCACCTTGTAAAAGTAAAATTTGATGATGGTTGCCAGTCACGATCATGCCCGATTATCAGCGTCACATTCTGCCATAGCGATAGCCATGACTCACTTATCGCCAAATTGTTTTGATATGTGTCCAAGCAAGACTTTCCAACACTTCTCTCTGGATTGATTTTTCGTTGCCGACTCATTTGGCCTCTGACCTGCCTCGTCATTGTACTAGGAATCTCCTCAGCCTTGTGCCCACGGCCAAGAATTCTGACTGAGACATTTGTCTGTCTCTGTCATAAACAAGATGAAGACCACCCAATGATATGTGCTTTTGATTTCAGTTAACCATCAACATTTTAACAATTACAACAGGAATGAGGAATTTTAAACTGCTTTCACCTTTTAGACCCTGTTTTCAGTCTGCTTAAGGATTTACTGTTATTTGATATCTTAATAAATAATGTAGTGCATTACATGTCGCTTTCTACTTTGCGGTTCACTTATCACGAATTCACTATAGGAAAAGCCCAAAGAAAAAGAAGAAGAATAATTCATACATTACGGGGTTTATCTTGGGTTGTACCTCGCTATTTCAGGGGGTTTTCAGAGATTTTTTTTTTAGGTGAGACCTGCTGTAAAAAGTTTGAGAAACACTGCCTTAACTGAATCATATTTGTTAAATTTGTTGTGGTCTGTTTTGTTGGTTTGGTTTTAGTTGGATTTTAGTTGTCTTGTTGTCATTGTCTGTCTCATTAAGTTTTGTCATGTTCACCTGTGCTTGCCATCCCAGTGTTGACCACAATCAGCTCCCTCAGCCATGTGTGTCTTGTCCAGGTGTCTCTCATTGTCTCGTCAATTTGTGTGTATTTATGCTGCATTCGAGGATGGTCGGACTTTTCCGAGTTCAAACCAGGAAGTGTGTACGGAAAACTCAACGCTGCCTCGCATCGTGACAAAATATATTTTTTTACTAGTATTACAAATGTACTGTATACAGACATGATATTTACTATTGTAATGGTAGGTGTAAACATATTTGCCACATGCAATTCTTTGGATATAACAATAACGATATGCAATGATTGCTGCATTATTCTAATATGCTATTCTACTATCACAGTGATGTCAATCACTGTGTATTGTGGGCTTATGTTTTGTTATGTACATTTGGGTTGAGTTTATGAGGGGCAAATGTGTGCCGATGACAACTAAGCACTGATGGAAGTGGGTTTTTGTCGCCAGTGTAATTGTCACAAACGGCCAAGTACCAACGGACGCACATTTTGTTGACGAATGACAAAAAAAAAAAAAAAAAATGGCGGACTAAGAAGTGGGTTTACTTTCGTCAGTGTAATCGTCACTAATCCGGTCTAGTACTGATGGACCTCCCACTGACGGACACCCGTTTTATTGATGATTGATGGACTGATGGAATGCCCACCTCTGTGTGTCGGTCCTAAAATAGTGATGACAAAAAAAAGGTGGTGGAAGGGTGCACAGAGCGCTGACAAATGACGGACCAACAAAATTATGTAAATTGACCACCTCTGCTTGTTACCATGGTGCCACACTGTTGCTTGGAATTATTGCATCATTTATAAGCAGTATTTCATTATTGTTTTTAAACTTTATTTGATAAGCAATATTGGATTTATACTATGACCAATCATATACATCGTTGGCCGCGAGGAGAATTGTGGGATTATTTGCGTTATTTGCATGCTGACATCTGTGCTTCGTAGTGTTAGACATTATTAACATTTTTAATTCTTTATTTCATATATTAACCATGTTGAAATGTTTTATAGATGTAGAGTAGGTGAAATAGTGTTGAACTCAGTATGATTTGACCTTAACCTTGTTTTCGTCAGTGTCAGTGTGTTTCTCAGTGTTCTGTGCGAAAACACATTCTGTTCGTGAGAACATATTCTGCTTCGAAATAGCACACACACACCCACACACACACCACTGACTCTGTTCGCATCATCACTCACGGCCACTCTAGATTTTGTTTTGGGAAAAGTGCCCTGAGAGTATATTTTGTCTAGAGATTTAACACAGCTGCAACTCTGTTATATAACATATTTACTTATTCATGATGGGAGGAGAAATAGGTGTGGTCCTACTGATTTGGATTCTTTAAAAGCTGGATTACGCAAAAGAGGGGGCACATGGGCACTCTGAAAATTCCACCTCATACGTGACGTTCAGTGTTGTTGCCGTGACCGGAGAATTCTCTGTTTAATAAATCATCCTTGCAAGGTGTTTTTTCTTAAGAAATCTGTCTTCAAATTTTTGGAACACGCAAAAGAGGACAAATAATTAGCCTCTTTCAGTAGCCAGGGCGTTTGACGTGGCTTTACCCGGGTTAAAATTGATAGAATTGGCCCTTGTCCGGGGTGGCAAATATGGGAAATATTTACCACACCACTCCCTATTTCAATTTGTTATTGGCGATGTAACGAATGGGGAGTGTGCACCCTGCTGAGTGGTATAATAAATTTGTTTTGAACTGTATGTGTGCTGATATAAACAATAATTGTTCAGCAGTTAAATGTGTTGGCAATTAAATTAATTATCGATTTTTCCCTGACTGTGATGACTCGGTCCTATTCGTAAAAGCACTACACAAGACATGGTGAATTTTTCATTGCACTGACGGCCCTACTAACAATTAAGTCGTCGTTGGCCTGTAATAAACACAAATAATGCAATTTGTTCCACCAAGTGGAGCCCATGTAGGTCATGTTTGTCTTGGCACCTGAAAGGTTTCCCATCTGCAGAAACCCTGCAAGGAGCTGGAGTCCAACAAAAACAATTAAGCTGTGTCTAAAGCTAACTTCACCTTTTGCTCAGTGCTGCATCTTAAATTGTTGTGTGGGGGAAGTTACAGAACTGTGACTTCATTTCTTCATTAAGTCAAAAAATCAACACTTCAATCTAAAAGGACTTGTTCTTTAACACATAGTCATTTCCCATGCTTGTTTAACCACAGTGAACAATTGATGAGTCACAGCGGCCCATGTTGGGGTTTGTCACCTTGGATCAATGTCCTCTGAGTCATTAAGCTTCGCCCCGCATGTCCCATCAGACGGGAAAGACTGAATACACAAGATTTAGTACGTGGCTTAAGGCCTGTGTCTGGATTTCGCACACTGTGTTGCAGCAGCGCAGGCAGAGATGCCAAAGCCTCAGTGAAGTGACCTCTTTGAAGGTGAACTCGACATGTTATGTATTCAATTGTTTTTTTTGGTTAAATAGCCGCACGAAACGTCAAATCATCGTGTATTATTTTGGCTATAAAGACTAAGGCTAAAGTGCGATGCTAACAGTTTTTTGTTTAGTCATTGTTTGGGTGCCTTCAGTTCCTTCCTCACACATTGTAATTACAGTGTATTATTTGCTGCAACAGCTCTGTTAAGACCATTTGTTTACATTTCTCACAGTGAGCATAACAGCCTCAGACCCCCTGAGGCGCGATGGTTCTGCGATGTGGGCTAGACTCCGGCTGAGTAATGGTGTCAGGCCAAACTTCCAGTATTAACTGTACTAGCAGTAGCAGTGGGACCATCCTGTGATTCATGTTTCATTAATCAAACATTTTACAGCCCCGTGGCAAGCTGCAGCAGATACTTTGGATGTATCCCTCTTAATCTCTTCCATTTTTAATCATTGTAATTTTGTGCAAAATGAGGAAGAAATTGGCTGGGAAATATTACAGGTGCTAAAAAGTTTTTATGCTTTTTGCATCCCAACTTAGCATGTCAGTCTGTCAATTTTTGATTTGGCTTCAAATGTGAGCTTTGTAAAAACAATGTTCCACTTTTTTTTCTTTTTTAGGTTTCCCTTTAGTCCTTTTAAGATTTTTCATTTCATTTCGTTGCTCAACACACTGCAATAATTTTATCTTTGTGCTCAATCCTTAATGTTGATTGCTTAATCTAATAAAACTCAACAAAATGCGTGTCTTCCTTAAATTTAATCTTCTTTTCATTAACAGGGTTGTCTAGAATTAGTGAGGGGCTTCCGGTATTATATTTTGGTTACTTACAGTATATTTTAAGCCCATGCACAATATAATGCACATACATGAAATACATTTATAAGTACATTTTATAGATAACAACACTCAGTTCTAATTAAGACCGAGAGAGAGATATCAATGGAACAATATGTTAATTAATAGATAGAGGTTGAACTCACAGGTAACTCTAAGTTACTAGAGATAAGAATACTTTGAAAAGTACTCAGATTCTGTAACAATATCATGTCTAAAAATGTACTTAAAAGTAAGAGTACTTAATTAATCAAGGGGGCGGCTGGGGCTGGGTTGGGGTGGATGGGGTGCGGGAAGGTCATGGGGGGAGCGGGGGCTGTGGACCGGTGGGGTGCCTTGCGGGCCTGCAGTGCCCCGTCCTGCTGCGTTGAGTTGGGGGCATGGGCCGTGTTGGGGTGGGGGGCGCTCCTGTCTCCTGGGTTTGCTCTCCGGCCGGTGGCCCCTGCGGGGCCCGGGGGTTGTCCCTTGGCGCTGCCGTGGCCTGGGGGGCCCTGAGGTGTTGCGCTTGCTCTGTGCTGGCAGGGGTCGACGGCTCCCCTCTTTGGTGGAGATTTTCATGCATGCCCGATCCACCACCCGAGCATCTATCGAAACTCAAACACAATCTGCTTCTTCCTCTGGTCGTTAAATCGGTGGAGGCTGGTGTCTGTGGATCTCACTCTGCTTCATCTGTCCTTCCTTCCTTCCTTTGCTCAGTCTCTCCTTTGGTCTCTTGAGGTCTCCCTAATTTGTTGGAATTTAGATGTTTCTGGGATACGTGAAAGACTTTGGTTGGTAACCCGGTGGGTTTCACTTTCCTTTCTTTTCTTTGATCCTTCCTCGGGTCTCCTGACAACCTCACGACTCTAGCTGGATTCTGAAGTATTCGGTTTAGGTGAACGGTATGGGATTTTTAATTGGTTTTAGGTGAACTAATGAATATACACTCACGCACGCACACGCACACACACACACACACACACACACATGCACATACACGTTCTCACCCACATACAAAATAAAAATTAATTTAAAAAAAAGAGAGCAATGATGATGACATGTTAAATCGGTAAAATTACCGAATGAAAAATACTGAGCTCTCCAGGAAGAAAAAAAAAATAGTAAAAATCAAAATTAGTTTTCTGATGTTTCCTCCCTAATGTGAAGGCTGTTAAAATTGAAAAATCATCACCAAACAATCTTAAAAATGGGCCAAGTATTGGTTCCCAAACATCCATCCATCCATTAATCTTAACCGCTAATCCTCACATTAAATTGGATCATTTACATTTACTGTACGCTGCGGAGCCAACAGTAACATATGCTGTCCATTCTTTACAAAGTAATTCAAGATGGTAGAGGGCGGCATAATGGCATAGATATAGCAGAAAACTCAGAGATTGATATATATAGTATTATGAGCTTTTTTTATATATATTGCCAACACCACCATAATATCGTGATAATTATCGTATTGTGAGGTTCATGTCGGGATAATATCGTATTGTGACTTTTGAATATCGTTAAATCCCTACTTGGAATTAGCCCTGCTTTTGGCTTTAATTTCAGATTTTTAGTAACAGAATTGAAATTGAACTTCCTTTGAAATTTGGCCTTCACAGAATCAAATGACACCACACAAAACGTCCTCTGCTCAGTTTTCCAATGCATTTTCTGAAAATAATTTGAAAGATACTTTTGTTATCGCTTCCTTTCGAATAATAAAACATGGGTAAATAGCATTAATAGCATTATTAACAACAATGCTAGCAGCCATACTATAGATTGGAATCATTGTGGGTCACCCAGTTTTTTTTGTACAAACAAAGTCTATTTAATGAAAATGGGGCCAGCTTTTAATCATTTGTTGGACAGATTGACAAATTGAAAGTTTGTTGTCTCGTAAGAAACATTATACAATCAATTTGTAAAACATCAGCTGGCAAGCACAAATGTTCTTTATGAGTCCGCTGGGTCTTTTTTCTATAACGGCGCAGTGTTACGGAGTATGTAGGTCACTGCTTGATAAATGTGCCTTTGCTTGCTTTTCACAAATGACTGATTTCTTCACGTTTTATTATCTGATGTGTGCGGGTGACCTTTTTCTAATAATGTAGGAAAATCACATTGTGAAAAGCCGAGCTGGATGGCGTCCACTGCTTGGCTTGTTTTGGCTGGATGCAGCAGTGCGCCGGGGGAAGGGGTGACTGGTATATTCTGGCTGCAGGAGACTGAGCGTAAAACAGGGAGAGTTTGTTTGTGTGTGTGTGTTTGTGTGTGCCTCCATGTGTATGCATGAATGTGTTTGTGTGTATATATATGCCCTACAGTACACAAAACTGAGGAACATTGGGGTTTGTCAGACTTGCTCCACATACTGTATATCCTGATTTTGATGACAACATTCTTATAAATCTTTACTTCCTACACTTTTTGCTTATTTAATCCTTAAAATTCCAACTCCACCCAAAAATCATGTAAAAGCTCAAACTTGGTTAACCCGAAACGCCTTGGTTAATCTCATTTAAACTTTGTGTAAGCGCTACCTCCTCACTTTCAATGCGGCTTTTACATCAACATAGAAGTGGTCGCTTCCCATCCGTGAGGTTGTGGGTTAGATCCTCACCCCCTGGTGACCATGTCGAAGTGTCCTTGAGCAAGACACTGAACCCCAATTTGCTCCCAGCGGACCTGGCAGCGACCTGCTTGGCATCAGCTGACTACTGGTGTTTGAATGTGTGTGTGTGAATGGGTGAATGTGAGGCTTCAATTGTAAAGCACTTTGGGCACCATATGGTGTAGTTAAAGCACTATATGAAAAAGCAGTCCAGTTACCATTTCCCACTGGCATCGTGCCAAAACATCGTAAATCACAATTTGTTAAATTTCAAATTTTTGAAAAAACGTATTCTATTGGTCCGTCCACACATCTGGGTGTTATTTTTATTTTTATTTTTTACAAATAATTGACTGATTTTAAAGTGTTGAAAATGGCTTGCTCTCTTTGATGATGTGATGTTAATGGTTGAACAAAGATGCCGTTTTTGGGTGCCTCCTGAAAAGTGACTATTTTGGAGGTGCAAGATTTCAGCTCAAATGTATATAAAATGAAGCTTCATGACTCCTGTTTGTACTCCTCCACCAGTGAGGTCATCCTCGCCAACATCGACGTGGGCCTTGCTGGCACCTGGGAGTGTCTCGTGACGAGTTCCCGTGGCAACAGTTCTCGGCAAATGGAAATAGTTGTCTTGGAGATGTCTGCGCCATACTGCCCTGCTGACCGAGTCACCAACAACAAGGGGGAGTTCCGGTGAGTCGTCTCTTGATTGATCTGTCTATGTTATGAAAATATTTGTAAACAGTATGCTTTCTTCTTCATATCTACAATATATGGTGTTAGAAGACTATCTTTGTCTTCTGCGTGTTCGTTGGTGTTTGGGTAGAGAGAATGTTGATTTTCTGAATACAGACTGGAGATCGGTGAACAGGTCCTTCGAAGGGTTTATTTTAGAGAATATTCTGGACACAAGCAAGTTTACAGACAAATGGCTGCAGTTCCTCTCGCAAGTGTGTAGTTACAGCGGACTCACAGCATTCTTATACTATCTTGAAACCCCCCCAGGAAACAGCCCTCAGTCCTGAGTTCAATACACATGATGACAGCTGCAAGTAGATAAGACTTTTTATACTTTTACAGCATATCATCCAATACACATTGACTTCAACCCCAGACACTGGCCCATTGATGTGGAAACAGACGAGGCCCCCTCCCCAGACCTCATTCAATACACTCACCAAGCTCTACTGAGGAAATTAAAACAGTTATGACTAAATCTAAACAGTTAAAACTAATTCTGGGCAGAAGACTCTCAACAATGGCTATAAGATGAAGTCCCAAGTATTACATCCCCATTGGGTGACCTTTAGGAGGATTTGTTAATCTGCTATTTTGCCTGAATAAAAAATGTACACCATGACTCTCCTAGCTAGCTATTACCAGCGACGCCCACCACATACCACATCCTTGCCTGTCAGCCTCTGTACTTCTTCGCTCTCCTCTACTGCATAAGCACACAGACGCAGCCTCACTTGGAGCGCTGGCGTAATGGGCTAGAAAATGAGCCTTTTTAGTTTGGGACTACAGTATTTTAATTCAATTTATTACCAGGTAGTGGGAGTCAGAGCAAGGAAATGCTTGAGCACCCTTAGAGCAGATAACTAGTTTCTGCAGCATGGACCTTACTGTAATGTATTGTACGGTATTTGTTGCCAAGTGATGGCGCGTGTACTAAAGTAGATAAACAGGAGCGTTCTGCAGGCAACGGTGTCCGGCGTAAAAACTCAATGAAATCATGTAGCAGTCACTCACCTGACTTTCTTGCAGGCAGCCTCTTTCCATACAGTATGTGCTTTCTGATTGGGGACCAGTCCATTGTGTGGTGGTCTCACTTTCACCAAATGTTCCGCTTGCAGCTACCTTGAACAGGATACGCAGTATAGAAGATAGTGGATGATCTCATTGATGGGAGGAGCCAAAAGTCCACTGCTGTGTCTTTTCAAGTGCATATTAGCTAAGTAATGACATAAGATGTAAACAAATGATGCAAATTCTATAATTTGCTAGAATAACGGATTATGGCATTTATACCATCTGTTGCATTAAATCAAGGACCATGTTGGATCTCCCAATTCTTCAGTCCTTTATAGTCCTCTATAGCCTCCTAATTCAAGCAATACTGCTAATTCTGCCAATGGTTTCTCGCCATTTCTATGGGTTACTTCTTTACGGGTTTATTCAACCAATTACACGTTATAATATTTGCTTCTTTTTTTTCTTTTTTTTCCTGGAGAGCTCAGTATTGTTCATTCGGTAATTTTACCGATTTGACATGTCATCATCATTGCTCTCTCTTTTTTTTTATTATTATTATTTTTTTTATAAATAATAATATAATAATATTTGCTATTTTAATTGCAGGTGGCCAAAGACTCTAGCAGGCATCTTGGTTTTCTTACCTTGCGCTCCCGCCACCTTTGGCTCCGCCCCTCACCCATCGGGCAGCGCTCCGCAGACCTCCAGCCATAAGGAGAAGAAGGCATGGCGACGATGCGACCGGACTGGACGGTGGGCTGAAGAAGATTACACGCAGTGCCCTTATGCCAGTGAACTCACACGTGTGCTACATGAGCTCACCCAGGTATCAATACAAAATTATTTGAACACAACATAAAGCAACATCTTCTTAATCATGTTCTGTAGCAGCACCATCACTTGGTTTTCTAAATAAAACTGTGCAGTTTGAGATGGTTTTGCTTTTACTGTTATTATTTTATTTTTAATTTTATTTTATTTTATTTTAAGTCATTCTGTACTATTCGCAGCTCGTAGAAACAATATTTGGTATTGGGGAATAGGTATGCTTTGCTATGCTATACTATATATATATATATACACACATAGACAAATATTCCTTCATTTATTTCAACTTGCTATATCCAAACATTCAGTCACATTTTGCAATTGGTAGCTGCAGTAAAATAATTAGATTTTCTGCATTCCATGTTCTGTGCTCATTGAAATTTAATTAATCTCTGGCCTGCAGCTCTGTTCATGTATTGATACCACGTTTCTAATATTTTTTTAGTTTAGTTTATTTATGTAATTTGTCATCACATTTGTATTATCCGGTAGGTTCAAATACATTTTGAGAGCCATTTAGCCCACAAGGCTATTTATTTTACAGCGTTTTGGTGCCAGATTATGATTTGACCTTGGGATCTCAAAGTGAGAGGTTTTGAAAAATGATCAGACCTTTCTAATAAAAACAGTTGCTATTGAACAATGAGCATCCCTACAAGTTTACAAGCAAGCAATCTAATTTGGATTGCTCTTGATTATTACCAACACTTTGTGATTAAGAAATAACTATAAAGGGTAAGGGAGCCCTAAATGTAAACATGTTATTTATAAATAATAATAAAAATAATAATAATAATAAAATACCATAGGTCATATTATTTGGCCCTTTGTTGATCTATTCAGAAATAAGTCGAGATTTACTGGTAGCTGGCAGACCCATACTTTAAACAGATGATTCACACTGACTGACTAAATTGTGTGACATAGAATCATATTTTTTATGCAAGTGTTATCAGAACCCAGTCATGATTTTTAATAACATTTCAAAATCTGCTTTCATCTTATGACAGATAACCGTCAACACAACCAATGCTCAGCCTTTGGGCCAGCAATTAGTGGCCTTCACCAGCAGGGCCGCTCACTTTACTGACGTCATGGATGTCATCTTTGTGACGCACCTAGTTGAGAGACTGACCAGGCTGGTAAAGAAGTGCAAGGAAGTAAGTGTGAACAGAAAGAAAAGCGATTGTCCTTGTAACATGTGCTGTCAGCAGACTGCATATTTCAGGTCCTTCTGAGGATGTTTCATATGATTTAGATCAAGGCGCATCAAATGCTACTTTGAAATAATCCAACGTTTTTGTTGTTGTTCATAAGCTTTCTTTAGCAGTTTTTAGGTGTGCGTTTTATTTTATTGTTCTGATGGAGGATCCTTCTGTTGCTGAGTGTCATACAATATTTTTGTTCAGAATGCCTTGATTGTCTTGAGATTTGATTGAATCCTGCAGTTTCAAGACATGTTGTCGAATACAACAAAACAGTTCAAGGCTAGAACGTAACCAAATTTCCTGCACATTTCACATTTGGTTTGTATGTTTATCATAATAATCATGAATGCAATTATTATTATTATTATTATTAATATTATTATCGACATACTGGAGCAAAGCTGATACAATTTTGTTCACGTGTACCTGCATCTCTCGCCATTGCTTCATATATGTCAACATAAAGAATTATCTTTAAAATTGCTATATTTTAAAGGAGCAATGTAAATACAGTGCAATTATTGAGATTGTGCCAGCAAACTTGTCTTTCTCCATGCTCTTTACAACCATCAAAAAGTAGTGATGGGAAAATGAAGCTTCGTGAAGCACTTGCGATATTTTTTGACTCCTCTAGATGGCACTCGTGGTTCAAAGAGGCAATGGAAATGTAATCCATTTTCATTGCTCTTGTCTTTATCTTTAAACCAAAAGCGCCATCTAGAGGAGTCAAAAAGTATCGCAAGTGCTTCATGAAGCCTCGTTTTCCCATCACTATCAAAAAGCACTTGCATTGTTATACCTATCCTTTTGTGAGAATGGGTATTTGTTATAAACTGTCTGGAAGCAGGGATTTGTCATTTTGTTAGAAACAATCAGCTGTGCTAGCTCATACAGCGACAGCGGCGTGCTTTTTCAGAGGCATGATTGAGCAAATAGAAAAAGACATTTCGGAGAGAGACAGCTGCGACTTGCTAAAAAAGTCATTCCAACTGGTTTGCTCTGGCATGGTGCCATCAAACCACAATGACAATTATTATATAAGGAGGAAGATGTGCCTTGTTGTGCTTAAGTTAACTTACGTATTTGGCCAGAAGCAATCAGAGGCCCCAAATTGCATTGAATGTCAGGTAGTGCTGATCTTAACTCTCACATGTCCAATTAGCCCTAACGGGTCACAAAGGAGAAGCAATTATTAGGGGATATTTGAAGTATATATATCTCTATAAGACGAGGCAGTGGAGGCCACACGCATACATCTAATGAGAAATAGTCAAATCAAGCAACAATGAAAAGTACAGTAAGTAAATAGCAAGCTGCCATCCCAGGGAAGCAATTAAACCCCTTTGGAGCTACTAATCTAAATTAAATCTCTCTATAATGAATGAAGCCACTGTTCCTTCCTTCACAATTGTGATTCCAAATTCTAAATGTGTCCATCGTTGACCTGAGTGATGTGCATGATCGATCATCCTCTTTGTGTCCTGCCCTTTATGTATGTTTAAATATAAATTTGCACATGCATACTTGTGAATGCATGTCGTCTTATGCCTCTTCAGCTGGGTGACTTGATTTCAGAGATAGCCAGCAACATGATGCTAGTAGAGGAGCATATCCTGTGGATGGCCCAGAACGAAGCAAGAGCGTGCACTCGGATTGTTCAGTGTGTGGAGCGTATCGCTGACTTGGCACTGACTGGAGACAATCAGGCCATTTCTAAGGTATAATTAAAGAAACCTGAGAAAGTCAGAAATAAGCAGTTTCTGACGACAACACTGAAATTAAAAGATATTATTGTTGTGTATCAAATGGCTGGTCTGCTATAATGTGTGACTTTTAGCTTTGTTGACTTCGGCTCAATATTATATACATGCATATCGTTACATGTTCTCCCGCTATTCCGCAACTCCCCTCCAAATAATTCTTATTGTCCTTTTTGCTTATCTTTTCTCAGGTCTCCGCTAACATAGCTCTGGAGGCCTTTCTTATACGACCCTCCAACTTTCTTGGTTTGTCTTGCACTGCACTCCAACAGCCTCCCTTGACTACCGCATCGACCTTACTGGAAAGCCACGCCCCCAAGAACAAGGATACAAGAAGGGAACATGACACGATGGGCGAATCATTCCTCAACTTTAAATGTGACACAATAAATCGAGGCTCGCCAGCCAGTCATCTCAGCATGGTAATGTTTGAAAATCTGCTCTTCCTTTATTTTTCTGTCTTTTGCTTGCAAAATTATATCTCAGCTCAGGATACTCAGGCTATATAATGGGGTGGGGGCTACCTACTTCTATTTCTGGCTCACTGGTATATAATGTGACCGTTATTCAAATTTAACCCTGGAGAACCCAAGAACCCTTTTCTTCTTTGGAAAATTATGAATTATACATTAAATGACTGATATAAGTTCACTGAACACCAAAATATATGGGTTTTTTTTCAATTGTAACCCTTGTTTTTTGAACTAGCTCAGAGTTGCTAATTTATCAAAATATATATATAAAACATACTCCTAGGCATTCTGCAGCATGATATGAAATAGATTAACAAAAAAAACACAATTTTACCATCTGATGGTTTGCTGAGAAGATGGTTTTGTTTGGATTGATTTCCAGCTCAACAAAACAGCATGTTGCCAGCCATCTTGTCACCAGCACTCTGGCTCATGTAAGTGCAATATTCCTCCACTAGATGGCCCCATGCAGGGGTCAGAAGTGGCACTCTGGACTTTTGAAGATAAATTTGTAAAAAAAAGAAAAAAGGTCTTTATTATTTGAGTAGCAGAATTTATAGGGGCCAAATTTGACCCCGTGGGTTCTCCAGGGTTAAAGTGATATTGATGGTGTAACGGCATGGACTAAGAATATTACAGGTCTGCTGTTGGTATTGCCATGGTGACCATACCTTCTTTAGTGATCTATATTATCAGTGAACTTGCACCAAGAAACACCAAGAATCAAATTTAAAATGAAAAACCAAGACACTGCAATTTCGCTGAAAATAAAATATACAATGAATTCACAACATGAACTATGTCATCTCTAGTCAATCTGGTGACCAGTGGTTGTGTTAGCATTTCGCATTAGCTAGAGTAATATCTGATTTTGGTGCATCAAATGAATTATAAAATGTTTCCATCATTGAATGAGTATTTCTGTGGATGAATGAGATGTCCTAGACGTGAGTGAGTACAGTACATGTTTTTTTTTGCTTCTCCATGCAGCTATCGATCGTTAATTCAAGCATTTATTTTTAAAGGTGATAAAAAAAAAAAATCAGGCGTAGCTACATTAGCACGACATTACTCGCGGTCCCACATTGTAACATTGCAAATGTGGCGCCAGAAACGCTCAGCTCACTTTCGTTCCGACTACATTTCCCATGATTCTTGAACACGGAAGCAGGAAGTAGTTCTAATACTGATATGACGCAAATGTGTTTTATTGTATGAATCGCTATGACAACTGTGTGATTGGCATGCACGTGGCCCAAACATTTGGCTTGCTGGCTGAACTAAAAAAAACAAAAAACGTTGGACACCGGAACAGAATCCCTGAATCGAAGTGAGACAAAACAGTGGGGCTGACGAAATCCACGGGGACTCGGGACACAAGGCTCATAAACAGGATTGTCCTTGTTAATCCAGGGTGATCTGATCCTTTTTTTTTTTTTTCCAATTCCAAAATAATGTAATACAATATATTAATCACAGTACCTTCATTGGTTTAGCTTCTTTATCCTTATCAAAAATATTCTACAAGTACATGTAATGTATGTTTAATAATGGGAAGCAATTAAACATATTGTGTCAATCTATTAAAAAAAAAAAAAAACTATATAATTTATTACCTTGCTCTACCTCGTATGTGCTGTGTGCCTATGAAAATTGTCCTGACAAGATGACACTGGTTTCAGTTTTGACATGACATGACAGATCAGCTTGTGATAAGATTTGGGGACAGATGACAGGGCTGTTCATGGAACTGTTATTTGGGTGTTAGTGAATATTCTTCGTGTACGGTCTTGTGTGCCTGTCACTTTAAATCTGCTCAATCCTCATGACACCATCCTTTGCCCTTCCATGTGACAAGTATCTCCTTAGCAGGCAATATCTTCCCCAAAAGAATTGACTAAAACATCCAGTTCTTGTGGTCGATGTATTGCTGTACAGAATTTTGTAAATTCTGCTTCATAGCTAGTTCATTTTGGTAATTAAATAATTTGTGTGACTGAGTAGATGGTGTTTGTATGCTGGTCTGCCAAGGCCGAGTCAGTGGACATTTTTTGTGCTACTGGGCTTATTCCACTTCTTTAATCTTCTCTGGTGAGACTGCCATGTCTCTGTGCTTTGGCAGCAGCTTAAGTACTTTGCTACATTTTACCTCAGGGCTATTCATGCAACAGTGTGTGCATGTTCGTGCAGGCTTATAAGTCACACTTGGTCAGGACAATGTAACACTAAATAATTATTCCCAACGTCCCCTCTTTAATGTTTCCAGATGAACTTTAAATAGGAGGCTGAAAAATTAGAATCTCTAGAGGGGACTAGATATAAGGAGGCATGGAGGTGCTACTTAAATGCTCCTGAATTTGCTAAAACAACAGTGCTGGGATTAATGGCATTAGAAATAAATTACATTAGTTATTTTCATTAACACATAATGTAATTAAGTATTTTTGCCAATTATGATGACACCTTTTAAGTACAGACGCTCCCCACCTTACGAACGAGTTACGTTCCGGACGATCGTTCGTAAGGTGAATTTGTTCGTAAGTTGCTTCAGTGCTATATTTTGTATTATAATTTATGTTTAAAGCCTATATAAGTATATTGAAGGTTTATATAAGTATGTTTAAGGCTTGTACAAGTCACCTGCATTGGTTTGTACTGAAAAAATCTTAATAAAATGGAGAGAATACGTACAGTACTGTACTGTACTACGTATGTTAGAGAGAGAGAGCGAGACACACACACACAGTATGTACATGTACGTAATAAGATAAATAAAATGAAGTTTAACTTACTTTTGGAAGATGTACTCAGGGATGTGATTTTTCCGCTAATTCGCGGAATTCCGCTTTTTTTTTATCTCCCCCCCAAAAAAAAAAAATCCCATTTATTTTTTTTTATTTATTTTTTTTATTTTTTATTTTTTTTGTAGTTCATTGTGTATGCACATGACTCCGACAGATAACATCTTGTGCTATAACAAAGACATTTGTGGTATGATCTAATATGAGTTACTTTTCATTTGGTCATGATACAATTATTTGTTCATGAAATTTGAACTCTTCAACATTATTTATGTGTTAACTTAGTAATCACATTAGTTAGATATGATGATATTCTCAGTGATAGTTTTTAAAAGCAAAGGCAGTCCAATGTTTTTGAATGTGACTGATTTTGAGTTGACTAAAACTGCCATTTCATATGGGATAGTTCAATATACATTGAAAATTTATGCTGTTGTTTTGTCTATTTCTTTGTCATGTGAGTGCATTGAAAGTACTTAAAAACACGGAAAACCCATGACCCTGGACCTAGCTGGGTGCCAGCGGCCCCCAGACCCCCGGCTAAATTTTCAGATAATTTCACTTTGGTCAAATCACATCCCTGTGTACTCGATGCTTAAGGAGATGATGGAGGAGGAGGAAGAGGAGGATTTTATATCATGAGAGATTCTTCGTCGTCGCTGGAATCGGCTTCAAAAGTTATTTCCTGCTTCATGGGGACCGGCGTTTCTTCCTCCTCCTCCTCGCCACGTTGCTCAGCCTCCAATGAGCTCTCACAGCGCCAATCGTCGGCATTAGCGGCGGAAAGAAGCACTACGCGCAATACAAAATCTAACTTACAGCATTTCTTTCCGAACATTTTTCGACATACTGTACGCGCAGAAATGTTCATATGTACCGTTGTTCGTAACTCGAATGTTCGTAAGTAGGGGAGCGTCTGTAATAATGGTTGGCTGAGGTAGAGTAAAATTTCATTGTAAGACAGCCAGGTAGAGTTGGGATATATATATATATATATGTGAATTTTGTAGTGGCAATGACATGATGGAAAAGGGAACCTGATATCAAATGAAATCTCTGTGTCAACTGTTTTTGCCAAAGGAAAATAAAGCATGCCGATTCAACGTGCCCTAGCCCAGCCAGTCATCTGCATGGTGCCTTCCTTGAAGCTCATTAGCCGTTTCTCCACTGCTTAAGATAAGTTTATTGCACGGCCTGAGAAATTTTCACTTGAATAAACACGTCTTCACCTCGGTTCACAAAGCCTCGGGCAAAGTTACGGCTATTTCACTTCATCCACCTCCTTTGGATTCCGTTGTATGCACTGATAGCCAGGTAATTGCATTTTGACTAAATTGGATACCAAGTTATTCCTGAGGTGGAACAAAGGCACGTGTCTTTACAGTCCTTGCAGCAAAAAAAAGCAAATGGAGCATATGAATGCTTTTGCCTTAACCTTATAGAGCTGTAATGCATAATTATTCCCCTCATGTCACTGGTATACAATCCTGCTATATGAATGTCCAACCTGTCGTCTCCCAACCTCACATCCTGAGTTCTACCTTATAGTCTGTTTCCACCTGCAGTACATCCTAGTATGTTACTTCAAAGAGACTGGTCTGCTTCTGTAGACCACTTCCTGAATGATTGTATATAGTTTTGGGTATTTTCCTCACCATAATTTTATATTGAGGCTTGAGCAGGCTTTGTTGTGGTCCGCTCAGCCCAGTGCAGGCGTGCATCATGTAAGTAAACGGTTATGTTTCCTCTGCTTTGACAGTCTACATACTGGTGAAAAGTAAACAATGCCTCAGGGTACTAGGGAATGGGTGATGTCACACGCTGCCTCCATGTGGGCACTAGGAAAGATGTAAACGATGATAACAATAGGGTGTCTAAACCCTCTGGGCAAGGAGTAGGATGTAGACTCGTCAAAAGTTTGTGTCCTAGCAGCAGATAAATATCTTGATGGTTATGCCACCAAGTCTGTCCTCCACAGGATTTGGCTAACCTGTCTGATCCAATTCAACTGAAGTTGGGTATTGGAACGTTACAATCCGTGATGTTTCTTCATTGGTCACCTTTCTGAAGGTTTTGTCATTATTCACCAGCACAGCCAATTTATCAGTCTTTCTCAGTAGCAAGTTCATATTTCCAATCACAGAGCGCACAGGAACCTTGTATCTCTATTTCTTCGTTAGCTGCTTAGTGTAGCTTTACTCCAGCTCTGTATCCTAGATACGGCTTCCTCCGCGTTGGCACTTGACCGTAGCACTATAAACTAGTTTTACCTTCATGAATTTCATATCTGTAGGATATACAAGCAGTATAGCAAGATCTCCTGATGAAACTAAACTCACTAAAACTGCATTTAAAAACTAAACTCATGAATACGCACACACACGCACATACACATACTCACCCACATACAAAAAAAAATTAAAAAAAGAGAGCAATGATGATGACATGTCAAATCGGTAAAATTACCGAATGAACAATACTGAACTCTCCAAAAAAAAAAAAAAAACTCACACGAAGCTACTGAAAAGGCTGGCAAAGGGAGCTCTCAGTGAATGTAGTTAATAAAATGAAGCTAATCCGTCCTAACTGTTATAATCATGTTCTTCTTTCTTTTTATCTTTTACAAGACATATGGGAAGGTCCTCAGCAATTACTGAAGGATCTCTAGGGACAAAATACAAGTGTAATCTCTGTCTCGCTGTCACACAAGCATGTCTGTCTTGATGTGTGATTAGTTGACATTTGGAATGTTTTAGGTAACCTTTCTGAAGGTTATATGGCCTAAAAATGCTTTGATCCTCATTTGCTATCTGGTATCTCTGTATTGCGTGTTTAGGCTCATCCGGCAATCACAGAAAGCATACAGTCAAACAATTATTCACACTTATGGACTATTTAGAGTCTTCATTAACCTAGCATGCCTTTTTGAAACTTGTGAGGAAACATGAAAACCCACACAGCACAGGGAGAACTTGCAAAGTCTACACAGAAAGGTTAAAGGCAGGATTGGAATGCAGAACCTTTGACTGTCAGGGAAACGTGCAAGGCAAATACACCAATGTGCTGTCCTTTTAAAATGAATTGGCTGATCAGAAACGTGTCCGTCCGTTCACATTATCAGTAAAATAAATCCGTTTTTCCTCACATATGTGCACATTATGTCTGACTTTTTCTGATCTGAAAACTACAATCAGGCAAACCCCAAAAATTTGCTGTGTAAATTCAAGGAAGAGCCCAATTCAACATTCATGTTTACTTTACACTTGGCTTTCCACATGCAGCATTGTCTCTATTTAATATTTCGTTTTTTTGTGTTTTTTTTTTTTTTTAATTAAATGTGATTCATCATTTAAATTAATGGTCAGACTATTTGATTTATAGGTAAGTTTCAGGGCATAGTGAGCTATTTTTTTATTTATTTTTTTAAATAGGAGAAATTCAGTAACTAATGTGCATTTGGGTTAGAATAAATGGAACATTGCCCCCATTGCTCTGACATATTTTTTTTACATCAAGATGAACCATATTCAAAAACAAAATCTAACGTAATTAGAGACACAAAGCTAACTTTATTCAATGTGTCTCTTGCCGCTTTTTTAATGTTCTCAGTGTAGAATCTGGATAACATTTATCAGTGGAAGCCACTGAAGTGTTGTCAGAGATGCAGCTCAGCTCTTGCCGTCTTGCTTTATAAACATCTCAAACTAAACAAACATTTGCCTATAGAATGTCCTTGACCTTGTTCCTTTGCATGGCTTTCATCGGGCTTAAATCTTTAGTCAATAACACGAGTTTTTCTTGGACTGTATGTTCATACTGGCCTCAATGGCTGGCAATCAATTTACTGAAAAGGTTTGAAAAAAAACAACTATGTGGCCTTCAATGAGGTTCATGTCTTTTAAATATACACAAAAAACATCATAGAAGTATTAGTTTCTAATGTTATTTATTGTGGTTGTGGTTTCCCGTTGTGTTGAGCTGTACGGCCTTATAATGACAAATTATAAAATAGTTTTCAAAATACCTTATCTTCTAACTGGCGTGAATATAAAATGGCACAGCAGTGGCATTAAACAAAATGTGAAAAGAATATTTTTCTCCACCAGAAAGGCTTTTTGTGCTAAGGGTGTGAACTCTGCATGAGATGCATTTATTTGTATCAGGGGTTGCATCAATAAATGTACCCCATTCATACAAAAATAGCCACACTCCTTTAACTCTCTCGTCAGCCCGAATACTCAATTGAACAACATGCTGTGAATGCTGCACTGCTGAAATCGCACAGATGGATTAGAAATGCTCCCCCGCCTTTTTTTTTAAGGTTTTGACTGAGTGATGATGTGACCTTGAGCAATGTGTTTGTTTTTCCAGTCACAGTTTTTCCTTACTGCTAATCAGTGATGAAAGTGCAACGACTACAAACTGACAGTTTTTTTTTAAATACTGTTATATGACTTGACAGACTCTACAAAAATAAGTTCTCTTATTTATAGTGTCTTAATGGAGGAAATGAGACATTTTCATATACAGTAGTAATGCAAGACCAGGTAGGAATTCATAAATCATACAACTCAATTTGCAGTTAGCCAACAAGCTATGCCTACAACCTTTTCATCATTAGCATCCCACTGGCCCAGTGATCTCATCTACCTTTCCTTTTCTCATTATGTTACTTGACATTTTGACTGGCTGATATAAATAAATACTGCCTTGTTACAACTCGTCTCCCAGGTGTCTAAACATTCAGACTTAATTCTTTTGCACCATTCTGCCGTTTAATAAATTAATCTTCTGGGTGTGTGTCACATCTTTAAAACAGTGTTGTTGGGAGCGAGGAGCAACACGGAAACAGTCAGCAAAGTTGCCGCCTCAATAAAACCGCAGCAGTGCATGAAGGGGGGAAACAGCAACTCAAGTATCAATATCATGACACTGATATCGATCAAACCAATACCAACATCGGAATCAATATTATTGATATTTGATTTGAACCGCCCACCACTGATATACTGAGTTTTTTTTTTTTTTTTGATTTCACAAAATGATGGACATGTGCAACGGCTCATAGCTATTTAGTAGATTAAGATTAAGATATATATAGATTATACTATTAGACTAAATACATCTGTTCATAACTGTTTTAACAAAATAAATATGATGAAAATTCCAGTGAAAACCAAATGTTTAGGTACACACGTCAAGCTGTGACACTATAAAAAAAAAATTGAATGCCAGTATTATGGGATTAATTTATTAAAGTACATCCGATGAGATGATGACTAATTGTGCATGTTTTGATATTCGCGGGTGTGCAAAAATGTCACTATATTGTTTAATTATACTGTACTAAGATTAAATGTTCCAATGTGAAGATGAAAAAAAAATAGCCAGATTGGCTAGTTTGGATATATACTGTACCAAATCTTGAATGCAGGCCTTTATTAGGCTAGCATATCGTTAAAGTCAGTTTGTCAGGAAATTCTGATATTATATAATAGAGATAATATATAATGCTGCTTAGTTTCATTTAAAACACCCCAAAAATAATTTGTTTGATTGTTGTTTGCCTCCAACCTAACCTTCAGTAGCCATCCCATTACAACTACATTCACTTTTGTTTGGAACTGATTAAGAACTAATTACCCGAAAATCACACAAGTATATGGCAATTTACTATTTTTGAACTGCTTTGCAGATTGTATGGTTCATGGTAGGAAACAATTTGGAACAATATTTACTACTTAAGACCTTCCTTGCCATTGACAGGTAATTAGTAGAAGCCTGTAGGCTGAACGAGTAGTGCATCCCCACCTTTTTTTTTTCCCCTCAGACAGCCTTTCTTTGCTCCACAGAGCTTCACTGCTTTTTAATTGCACCGTGTGGGTGTGTTTATGTACTTATTTTTCCACTTGAGGGCTGGTGGATCGTGATGTATTTTTTGCATTATATTCTGAGGGTTTGGATGTGTGCATGCATCAGCTGGCCTCCAGGTTAAGTCTCTATCTGGGGACAGTGTTGCAGCAGAATTGAGCCAGCAGTAAAGGGAAAAACGCAGGCATCTGAAACAACCAAATATGACCCAGTTTATCTCGATTCAGTAAACATGGCACTTTATGAATATGAATGTTTAATGTTGTGATAATTTGCCTCTAAATTGGGATGTGTTAGGACTCAATATGCGCAGTTATCTCTGAAGAAAAGGAGGATTAGTGACTTGCGCATTTACGCATTGACCAGAGAGTTTGTGTGTCAAGGTCACAGATGATGAAATTGTTTGCCCTGTATTTGACAAGCAGGATACACGGAGTTAATTACAAGGGTGTTAAACTGCAGTCAGATGTCCGAAAAATGACTCTGCCTGTTAAGATTGTGCCGCCATGAAAGACAGTATTAGTTCATTTCAATGAAAAGGAAAAGGAGGGGCTTGAAGTGCTAATTTGTGACTTTCATGTACTTGTAAATTGCTACATATTTATTGATGGTGTTTAATTCATAATATAACCTAATATTTAACCACATCAGCACTCATGCAGGGGTGGGCCTTAATACCGTTGGATCCATTAACATAATTAGTCATAGCAATCATGTTCTGGACATAGATTTACTTACTTACTCTTGGCACATAGCAATAAGAGGTATTTAATACTAAATGTGTTATAGTAGGGGAGACCGGGGCTAGTTGTATCGCGGGTAAGTTGCCACATTGCAATTTTCTTCTCTATTTCTATTTGGTTTTAGGTGACAAATGAGGGGTGTGAGGCAGACTGGTGGAGCTGAAAGTAGTAAGACTAAATGTCTTAAACAGAATGTATGTGATGTTGATGTGTAAAAACTGGTGGAGGGAGACGGCCCTATTTAAAAGAACGCTTTGCACTTTGGGTTGCCATGGAAACTTTGGAAAGTTTGGGAGAACAACAAAACGTTACTGAATTACACATTTCAGGTTTGATCAATCAAAAATCGCACATGCTGAATTCATCTATTTGTATATACTTGCTCCTCCCAGAATTCTACAGATAAACTGTGTGGCAATTAAACGCGCTCGGCTTATACATTCCTGAGTGTGCCCATTTATTTTTGCGCATCCAAGCCTTTAGTAAATCAGGCCCTAAATTGAGAACAAGAAGATGCTTTGTGTCGGCGAATGAAGAAGACAAGTAGTTCCATCAGTAACTCAAGGCCAGCAGCCCCAGGGGTGACGCTGTCCGTTACTATGAGTGAGTGACACAGATACATTTCCCTTTGTGGAAAAGCAGCAAAGTTTTGCCCATCTACGTCTTGAATGTGTGCTGGACATGTTGTCCTGCGCTGAATCATTTATCCCAATCTCATCATTTACTAAAATTGCCTCGCTGCACTCATGTCAGGCTCTTTTAATAGAACCCAGCATTCATTTAATATTGTATGTCCTCATTTTTTTCCTCAGTCAATTTGCTGTGATACGTTCATTTATTGTAGAAAGTATTTTGTCAAATCATCCAAGATAATCTGCTTTGGAGTTTCATGCACACGCCAGGCTTTGTCCAGTGTAGTCTGCTGCCTGTGTCTTTCTGTTCTTTGTGTGCACCACAATGAATAAATGAGGCATTCACCCTTTTTTTTTTTTTTTAATCATTTATTTAACCATCACCATTTCACGCTACACTGCAATCGTATCATATGGACCACATTTGCATTGGGAATCCACTCTCACTTCTTCTGGAAAAATGAATAAAAAAATAAGTCAGCATGATTTCTCTAGTTTGGTTGCTGTACATCAGTGATTCTTAACCATTGAGCGCCATCTAGTGGGCCGCAATGTAATTTCAGTCTTGTAACTCCGCTATACACATGTAGCAGAGTATTTTTTAAACCGAATATTTCCCCCCCTTTCCGTGTAGAAAAAAAACAATCTGTATAATATTGCCCGGTTGTAGTGCTAAATTCATTCCTAATCCTCTGTATTCTGTTTAGCCACACTGCAGTCAGCATGTTGTGGGGCGGGGTTACGCACAACCGCTCCTTCGACTGCACGCAATCGACGAGGCATAGCCGCCGCATCAGCGGTTCCAATTTCGCCGTCAAGCTCAGATTCACCTTCATCATCATCGATGATGATCATCGTCGTCATCAATGTACTATTTTAGCGTTGGTCGATGCCTTTTGTCTTGTAAGTGTAGAGCTGCTTGCAAACGCTCGCCATTGCCCGTTCCCTCCTCCATCTAGCTCCATCTAACGTCTTCTACTGCCGCGTCAATGCTTCCCAACCACGGAGTCACCACCCTCATCTTCATCATCGATGATGATCATCGTCATCAACAATGTGCTCTTTCAGCGATGCTTTTGGTCTTTGAAAAAAACGGCTCGAGCGTGAGCTCCTCGCGACCGGACACCATTTTTCCTTTGTCTTCCATTCTCATCTCCTGCTCGACGCTCTAGCTCCGCCTCTACTGACGCCCACCCGATCTTGTCAAAAGAGAGTCATCGCTGCCCTCTAGGGGCCAAAAATAGTCATTAGGCACAACAGACAGGCTGGAAACTTTCACCAGACATGCGGAAGGGTTTCCTCTACCCGTTTCAAAAAAAAAAAAAAAATCATTGGATGACGTCTTTTGACGTCATTGGCAGTGCTCCGTAGGTTTTTACTTGACGTCTTTAAACATCAGTGGCAGTGAAAGAGTTAATTTAAGATATTCTATTGTTTGAGAATATTGACTGGTGCAACCACATTTTGGTGTGGAGGATAAATGTAATTTATGACATAATTATATTATAGTAAAATTGACATTGTTAATGTATTTCCAGCACAGCCATAACAATGCGGTATTTTACGCAGATATACCAATCATTTATAACAGCAACCGTTTGACTTATCTTTTTATTAATACAATTGCATTCATGTAATGTAGTTAATTTTATGACCTTTGATGACAAACGACAGACTGCTGACACATCCTCCGTGCCACTATCTGATCATATTCATCATCTGTGTTGGCATCACTCACAATGAACCACAATGTAACACACTTAACAATTCGCACATTGTAAATTTATCACATGGTCTTTTGTATTCATGGGATGTACATTATACACAGAAAGAATATCACGAATCATAAATTATTAGACATGGGATAAAAATGATGGACCTCTTCATTTCTTTAAATGTTCTTTGCTTTTTTCCCCCCCTCATTCTACTGTATTCTTCCTTGCCATGATGCTGAAAACAGAAAAGAATGCCAACTGGCTCGGCCGGGCTTCTTCCCATCGTTCTCTGGGGCTGTTTAATCATCCTTCCCCTGCTTCAACTTGAACCTTTGCATCAGGTCTACAAATCATAGCCAGATAGACTCTCATTTCTAGCCTACTTTCTTTCCCTCCTTTCTCCTTTGTGTCATCCTGCCAGGGCCTCCCACAGAACGAGGGGGTGCAGCAGCAGGGAGTCCTTGAAATTCATCTGCTCCCCCTTGTGTACGTGTATTTCAAGCTGTTTTCATATGCTCATCTTATGATTAACACTGTGTGAGGTATCTACAGCTACATAGGTAACTAAACATTATCAAAAACTGAGCCATGAATAGTCGGTACCTACTTCTTCAACACAGGTTATGTCATCTTCAGTTGACACCAAGTGGAAAAATTTGTATTTGAAGAAATTCATTGTACATGAAAAATAATGAAGTTACCAAATTAATTGTGCACAAAATATGAACTTTTTGGAAAATGGCTCAATGAGTCAAGTATCCCTTTAAGATGGAACCCAGTGGCAGCAGATACAATGAAAACAACAGAAGCCCCAGAATTGAGCCCTGTGGAACACCATACGTTCCGTTATACATGTGAACCCATAATGCACATAATCGTCCGGCCACTTTCGTTTTTTTTTCTCAACATAGTATGAAGGGATTACAATAATAAAGAAATCACACGACGTCCATCACACCAAATTCAAAGCAATGTAGTGTGATCACCAAACCCCTGGAAGAAGAACCATTTTTTTTGCCGACAGTATATTCATGTAAATCACTTTTTCACTCAATCAGAAGATTATACAAGTTTTAAAAATAATATCTAACTGAGAAAATGTGTAAAAATAATTCAATTTTTTTCCCTCCCACCAATAATTAATGTTTGTTTGATATGAACTGAAACCCATTCAGGGTAACTCTTTGTACACTTTCCTCCTCTCTGCTATCCATTTCAGTCCCAATCTTGTTTTCTGAATTCACCTCAAGATGCCAGTTAAAAGGAGAAGAGTTTGACTTCCGATGATTCTGCTCTTTTGTGTATGTTGCACATGCTGTGGAGTTTCAAGTCCTCCCTCAATTAGAATTCATGCTTAATAGACTGGGAGGTATTTTTACACTGCTTTAGTGTTTTTTCTGGCTGAATATGCAGTGGAGCCAGCTTTTAAAAGCTGTAATTACAGCAACACATCATTGTCTCTCAGCACTGAAAGCTCTCCATCCTCTCTCTTTCTCTCGCTTTGTATGTTATAATTAACTTTCATTCTGACATGGAAATTACCTGTTTTATTCATTAATGCATCTGTTAATATATTGTAAAAAGCTCTAGTGTACCTGTATTTTATTCATTTAACAGAATCATATCCGGCTATGTATGTGTGTCACATAGATTTGTCAATCAAATATACAGTTTATGATACTAATCATTTTCACTACAAGTAATGCAAAAGTCTGCCTTTATAAAGCATTGTTATAATTCTTAGTTTTGATCGATATTGGCAGCCAGGCTGACCTGCCCACTGACCTCAAGTTCATTTTGAACGGTCTTGAATCCATTTGTGAGATGAAGAAATTGTCAAATGTGAGTAATATCAGCACGTCATTACGTAATCAGCAAGAAAACTCATCTGTTTAGTGTTTGCGCTACTAGTCAATCAGCAGGTCAGAGGTGAGTTCATCCCACGGGATGGTCAACAAACAATCATTCACACACACATTCACTATGAACAATTCACAGTCTTCAATTAACCCCGCATGCAAGCTGCATGACATCATTGACGTCTTACGTTAGTACACAAAACACAACAAGTTTGCGTGCCTGTGGCCAAAACAATCCACAGATAGACTTAACTAATGCGCAAGGTGCACTTCCTCTTAATTTGAACAGTTCCTGGACATATTTTTTTTATCTACAATGATTCCAAAATGCGAACCAAACAAAACCCCAAGCAACATACTTAATGGCTTTACAACATTTTAATTAGCTTTTCCTCTAATTTACAGTTTATCCACACCATAATCCTGCTATTGTCGCAAGATTGAGTTATGATTGATTTCTGTCCCTCTAAGGACATTCATTATAGTATACAATTATTGCATTCTTAATACAAATATCTGATGTTATGATGCCAGAAATGTGAACTCACACCATCTTCAACTTCTGTAGTCTTTATTGAATATGCTCTGTCAATGTTATCACTCAATTCAGACTGCACATCAGCTCTGCTGTGTTACATAGATAACTCACTTGCTGCTTTTTTATTGCCCAATTTTTTGATTTTATCCATTCAATTCTGGGCTGTATCAGGGAATGTTATATGACTGTAAGTACAATGGAAAATCGGAATCATGCAATTTTTTTCCAGTATTTACTATACTGTACTGTACCGTTTACACCGCTGTTTTTTGACTATAGGTGAATCTTCTCTGTATTGTGCTCTTATACAGTTGTGTACAGAATAATAGGGAATATGTGAGTATACTTGTATCTCAAAATCCATTTAAGTTTTTTGCTTTCGAGAACACCGCACATTATAATCTATATAAAAGTGGAAGTCAACCAAAAACATTTCTTGACAATAATGTTATATGTGACCTCACTAGTCTAAACATGACATTCTGGTTAATATTACTTTTGTGGAATAGGAGTTCTGAAGCATAATACAGCCATTTTTATCCACCCTGGGGGGGTGGCCATTTTGCCACTTGCTGTCAACTGAAGATGACATCACTGTTGCTCAGGGCTCAGGCAACAACCAATCACAGCGCACCTGTTTTATGAAGCTGAGCTGTGATTCTGCTTAACTCATATTCCACTAACACAATATTACCAGAACACCATATTTCGACCAGTGGGGCTGCATAAAACATATTACAGTGGTACCTTGGCTCACAAACTTAATTGGTTCCCACAGAGAGAATGTGAGCCGAAAAGTTTGTCTTCCAAACAAGTATTTCCCATAGGAAACCATTGAAATGAGAATAATCCGTTCCCAGGTCCCCATAAAACACAATTTTCTACTAAAAAAGCCTTAAAACTACACAAAATATACCTTATTTTATGTATAATAAATGTGCTATTGTATTGTAATTAAAGAAATACACTGTACTGTATAATAAAGTGTTTTTATTTGCAAAACTTGCAACTTGCCTTTGTGATGGTACAGTAGTTGAAGGCTTGATGGAATGGAGTGGGAGGAGGAGGGAGGGAGGGAGTTACTGTTCGGAAGGAGAGTCCTCCGGTGTGGCTTCTCTTCTTTGCTTCTTAGGAGACTCTTTATCCTTGTTGCTGACTAAAAACCTCTTAATTGACACCTGTTGCTTTCTGAGTTGTAAGGTCTTACGAAACTGAGGCATCACATTATCATTCATCATGTTGATGATTCTCATAGCCACAGTCTTTTCTGAATGGTACTGTTCGATAAAAGCCTGCACATCACTCCACTTAGTTAACATGGTCTTGATGCGTTCGTGTTTGTCGATGATCTCCTTCTTCTGCTCGACCGTAATTTTCTTCAATGTCTTCTTAGGCTTAACACTAGCCTGTGGTGGGGTCTTTTTCGGTCCCATGGTAGCAAAAGCACACTCCAAAAGTACTCCAAAATGATCCAAAATGTCTACCGAACACAAATCACGTCCGCACTCAAACAAAGGGGGCGACGAACTGGGACGCCGTGAGCGTGCGTCAGCGTCTCGTGATTTCTCGTGTCGCGTGATTTGGTTCGTCCGCCGAAAACTAGTTCGTCAGCCGAGACAAAATGCTCGCGAATTTAATGTTCGTGAGGCGAAAAGTTCGTGAGCTGAAGCGTTCGTGAGCCGAGGTACCACTGTATTGTCAAAAAACATTTTTAAGGTGGACTTCCCCTTTAAAACATGATGAAAAGTTATAGTTGCCACGTGATGTGCGGAATTAATGCCCAAACGCAGACGAAGACGCGGGAGTTTGGGAACAGAGAGTCTTTATATAAATAAAAATACAAATAGGATATATAAGAATGCTCAAATGTGGTTTTTTTGTATCAGTGTCTCGTGTGACATCACAAATAATGACAAATTGACTGATGTTTTTTGTGACTTTTGAGACACTTAATACACGATTACGCTGTCACGAAATGAAAAGAAATCCTGACATTTTTAATCGTTATGCATTCAGTCTACCTGCTGTTTCTATTCATCGCTCTCTCACATGCATTCAAGTGTGTAACATTTTCCCCAGCTGTGTAATCCAGTGTGGCGCAGCACTCTGTTCTCCTGAAGAGCATAAGCAACTCCCAGCCTGGCTAATCCATACTGGAGCTCTTGACACTTTCTACGCATGGCACCCAACTCGAATCCTAAGACGTGGGATCATCTGTTGGTATTGCCAGCAGCTCAGCTCATCTTGTTAGCGGACTTGCTTTGCATTCACGCTGCCGCCAGCTTTTTTTCTTCTTCTTTTTTTTTTTTTTTTTTACTTCTTTATGATGACATAAGATAGCTGGATACCGTCATGTCAGTATGGACCGCCAGGCATGTATCTGTAGTATTATGCTGTTTGACATTTTTATACTACTGAAGACCAATGAGAAACAAACTAATTGATTACAGTTGCTGTTCAAAAGACTTCTGCAACTTGCTGTTTTTCTTCTTTGCATTATAAAACTTGAATTGCACTCAAAACAATCCAAACCTCCGGTACGTGATCCAAAAAAGGTTCAATGTTTTGTTTTTTTAAATCAACACCATATAGCAAGTGGGCCTTCGAAATTAATAAAAGTTTGGTGAAGGGGAAAAAACTCTCCTCAAAATTCAAAAGATGTATCGTATTGTTAAAAAAAATGAGTGTGATATTGATTTGTGTTGAGGTCATTTTTCTGCCACTAGATAGCATAATTACATTTATAAGACATTGGTGACAGCTCAGTGCATTTTTCTTTTCATATTAAGTGCCACCTAATCTTTAACATGAAGTAACTTTCTGCACATTTTTAAAATTGTAAAATACAACCTGACCGCAGTCTCCACAAATATATGCATTATTATTAAATGTATTACTGCTAAATGGTGACGTGGACGTGTCCCCTTTTTTGCAACTGGAATTCCCCCAGTACAGGCTGGAATTAACAAGTTGTCAGTCTTTTTCTCAGGGTCTATTTATTTGTGCATAATGTACTTTAATACATTTAATTAGAAAACTACTTTTTTTTGTGGGTACTAATTAACAAATTTTGTTTGCAATCAATGGCCCACGATTGTGAGAGTATTTTGTTGTATAGTAACCCATAGAAAATCTTAATTCTGAAATTAAACTAAAGGTGTTCTTACAAACCTGTGGGGCGGTACTGATTCATGCTGAGCACTGTATGTTTTACAGAGAGCACAAGCTACAATGATGAATACAATTATACTGTCACAGCAGGGATGTGCAAAATTTGCAAACTTCTACAAAAATCCACTTATGGACTTGTCAGTCAACTGTTTAGGGAGTTGGCAAGAGTAAGAAAACTATTGGAATGCCTGCTGGTCTGGGTGTGCATAGTGCAGCAACGCATACCTGAGGGAATGAGTTGGAAGAGGTGGTGACCAGGATGATGAGGGTCTAGCGTGTTTAGCGATCTTCTCGGCACTCATATGTGCTTGTGCTTGTTTTCTTTGCTCTCCTGGATGACACATTGGACGACTGGTTAGAACATCTGCTTTACAGTTCAGAGGTTGCGGGTTCAAATCTGGGCATCGGCCTTCCTGTGTGGCGTTTGCATGTTCTCCGCTTTCCTCCCACATTCTACGGTAGTTTAATCGAGGACTCTAAATTGTGTGAATGGTGTGTTTTTCTGTGATTGGCATGCGACCATTTCAGGGTGTGCCCAAAGTCAGCTAAGATCCTTCGTGAGGGTAAGCAGTACAGAGAGAATGTATGCTGCCTCTACCTAGATAAATTGAGACTATACGTTGAATGAACTATAAACTAACTTTTTTTTTTCTCCTTCTGGGCTGAATGATATGGTGTTATCATATCCAATGCTTTGCACGTATGGCTTTGTCATTTTTGCTGTGTATTTGTGGGGCAAAAGAAAAATTACATGACTATGTGACATCTGTATCTCATATTTCCTCATTCCTCGGGACACGCGCTGTCATAAACCATTACGTTCCTGCTGCATTGGGAATAAAACAGGTCCTGACAGACTAAAGATCAGCTGTAGCCATCCTGACTGGTACAAAGTAATAGATTACATTTCACGATAATAAGGCCAGTGCGCCTCCTGCGTCTCATCTCCTCTGATGAGATTTGGAAGCCCTGTCTGTTTTCCTTGACATTACGAAATCAGATGGGCTAATCTCACCCTTGCCCTAATTGCATGGATTGAATTTAGTGTTCTTATTTGCCTTTTCTCGACACTCTAGTCTTATCAGGTCAAACCCTGGAGGGACTTGTTTGTTAGCCGCTAATAGTGGCCAGCATCAAATTATGCCTGGCACTGGACACCCATCTGACCACCATCTTTCTTCTTGCACTGTAATGCTTCCTACAAGATTTGCACATGGAGGAAAGTTTTCTCCAGTAAGGTTTTTTGTTGTTATGCTGCGATCACCCTTGAGATAACGTGTCAAATAATCCTGGAAAGTGGTTTCAATTGACGTTGTGTTAACTCGCTGGGGCGTTGACTCTTCCCCTACCTTTAGTCCATGATGAATGTTTATTGATGAATTAAATTCCAATTTGTACCCACTAGACTGAATCCCCAATGAATTTCATTGAGATGAATGATCTGAGGAGTCAATCTCTCTTGCTCTTGTTTGCTGTACCTGTGTGCACTTGATGAGGAAAACGAAATTTCCATTTGATTAATGCGAGTTTAAATGTGTAACACAATGTGAATATCAATCACATGAAAAACTCTAGTTAATGTTATGAATAAGTCACCGTATCCTATCAATACTAGCCACTCACTGTAACACTTGAATTGTCCTCATTTAAATGCCCGTCTAATCTGAAATGATGATTTTGTGTGTGGAAAAGCATTATCCTTTTCTTGAACTTTTTGTGTGTGTGTGCTGTAGATGCAAAAAAAAAAGCAACAAGAATTGGGTTGTAGACAAGTGTGAGCTGTTGATTAAGAATTTATAATGTGAGAAGTAAGGGTAGATGGGGTGCATGTAACGGGGAACGCTAAACAAAACAATCCAGTGCCAAACATGGCACCAAACCTCTCCTTTGAGCACATAAATAATGAAGTAGAAAAAAACACTACATTCTGCTGTTGCACCAAAGCAGTAAACAGTTAACGTAACAAAAGACATACATAAGCATCAAACCCACAGTTCAAGTGCTATTTTCTATACTGCTTATTCAAATTTTCAGCTCTTAAAAGTGTTAAAGTGGCAGAATTTAGGATGTTGCTAGAAAATAAAGCAAACAACAAGTGCATTGTGGGTAATTTTCTGCTCCTACAAAATGGCGTGACCCTTTCTTAGTGCACCATAGAGGGAATAGTGTCCACATTTGGACATCTTGGTCTTTTCTGACCCACCCCTGTTTTCCCAGTACACTTGCTAGTGTATAATACATTGTTTTGTTCAGTACACCCTGCATTCCTGCCTAGCTTCACCTCCTTTCCCCATATTTGGGTCCTCAACCCTGCTACCCGTGACATTATGTTCAAATTTGATTGGCGCAATAAAATTATTTTTCATTATATTAAAATGTGAAACTATGCTTCTTTAACTCTACAGCCCCATCAGCAACAACTGGTCTTAGATATCACTGAGTGTATAATACATTGTTTTGTTCAGTACACCCTGCATTCCTGCCTAGCTTCACCTCCTTTCCCCATATTTGGGTCCTCAAACCTGCTACCCGTGACATTATGTTCAAATTTGATTGGCGCAATAAAATTATTTTTGATTATATTAAAATGTGGAACTATGCTTCTTTAACTCTACAGTCCCATCAACAACAACTGGTCTTAGATATCACTGAGTGTATAATACATTGTTTTGTTCAGTACACCCTGCATTCCTGCCTAGCTTCACCTCCTTTCCCCATATTTGGGTCCTCAAACCTGCTACCCGTGACATTATGTTCAAATTTGATTGGCGCAGTAAAATTATTTTTGATTATATTAAAATGTGGAACTATGCTTCTTTAACTCTACAGTCCCATCAGCAACAACTGGTCTTAGATATCACTGCGTGTATAATACATTGTTTTGTTCAGTACACCGTGCATTCCTGCCTAGCTTCACCTCCTTTCCCCATATTTGGGTCCTCAACCCTGCTACCCGTGACATTATGTTCAAATTTGATTGGCGCAATAAAATTATTTTTGATTATATTAAAATGTGGAACTATGCTTCTTTAACTCTACAGTCCCATCAGCAACAACTGGTCTTAGATATCACTGTAAGGACTTGCTCAGTGTTTTTGTGTATACGGATATGAAATTATTTATATTGCACTGCAGAGTGTGTGGGTGACAATTGCTCATTCTGCAAGGAGTTGATCTTTGGAGAATGAGGGTAAAAAATTATACTAGTGGTTGGAAAGATGCTGTTATTCTTACGGGCTGTGGTCCAGGTGCCTTTGAGCAAGGCAACCCCTGTACTAATCTTAAGTAGTGCAGCACTCTTTGTGCACCACAAAGTGTACATTGACATGTGAGCAGAATTTCCCTGTGAATGACAATTACTTGAAAATACAGCACTCTCTTAATTGCACATTTAACTGACCTTATCTTGGGGCATACTGTCTGCCCCACTCAGGAGCATCGTCTCCTCTGTTTAGGACGTTTAAACCACTGTTGTGTACCTTAGCACCTTAAATTGTCAGCTTTAAAAAGAGCTTTAGAAACATACATTGTGTACTTGAATAAAGAGCTAGTGGGTAGAGCATGTTAGGTTAAGTCTTGTAGAAATAGACTTATATACTAGAGTTTCCCATGGGGTGCTTTGCAAAGGTCAATGGTGTTTGGGGGCACTTGTGTGTTATTCAGCTCACCATTGCCGAGGGACCAGCGACTGGGGGCGGTGTGTGTTTTTTGTGTGTGTGAAATAGTGCTATACCCATAATGAAATAACAATTTGCAACGATTTGGAATAAATACAGCTAGATTGATGATATGGTATTTTAGAGATAGGAATACAGATATTGGGGAGAAAAAAATCACCAGTTACTATGCGTTGTTTGTGTGGAAATGCTCTTCTCTTTGCACTCTGAGGGAGAGACGTTAGAGTGAGGGAACAAGTTGTTGGAACCAAACTGAGGGCTCAGTGTTTCCTGAAGGTCACCTTGCTCTGGAAGCAAACTGCCCTTTTGCAAATCCATTAATGATTTCCACTGAATTAATTCAAATCATTTTTCAGACAAAAAGCTAATAGGGCCTATTGTGTTCTATTTCTTTTAGTTAGTTGTTTATAACTGCTCTTTATAACCTAGCGTGCTAAATGTTGTCCTAGTATGCAAATTTTTCTTGATTGTCTTTATGCAAACAAATACAATAATAATATTAATAATAATACAATAAAATAAAAACAACTAAACTCCAGTAAACAAAACAAAGATAGATAAAATAAAACAAAGGCAAAGTTGACACATGCTTGAAAATGTGTATGAGGAACTAGAATGTCTAGTACTACCACTTGCTTCAGATCAATTTTACCCTTCATAATCTCATATTAACATGCACAGCATGTGCTACAATGACAATTAACGCACATTTTCGTCCATGGTACATCTGGAAATCTAAGGCCCTCCCTACAATCTCCAAGCTTTACAGACTGAGCTACAGATAACTTCATGTCAAAACATGTTTGTCCCATGTGAGGCTCAAAGTCATGATCTTCAAGATTCAGAATGACACATTGTCTAATTAGCTATTTTCCATTCACATTCACCTCCTAATAACATAGGACTAAATCCTTTAATTGAATTGTCATTCCATTTAATCATTACTATTCAACAAATTAGCAAATAGACTATTCAAAAAGACACAGAAGAAAAAAAAATTGGCGAATAACATCATTGGCTGGCAGTCAATGTTAGTTTCAGCCAATACCTCAAATTTTAGTGTGACCTACTGTAGCTCATAAAAAGAAAACATAGCACTGTGAGCTTTAAAAACATTCTCATGCCCAGAATAAGTAATGATTTGATTAACTTGATGCCAAATAAAGTGCAAGCGCAGATTATTCACTACATTTGTTTTACACTCTTACACTTTATCTTTTAAAATTGCCAATTTTGTATTACAAAATGTATTATATAAAATGTATTCCATAAAATGTATTACATAATACATACTGTATATTTTCACAGTTTAATTAGATCAAATTTCAAAATTCTTCATTTACAAAGATTTTTCTAGGTTTTCATACTCTTGTTAACGAAAGTGGAACACATTTTAAACTAATAGAAATAGTTCTAATAAAATTTTAACGTCAATAGCCGTCAATGGCAGTGAATGAGTTAAGACTGAAAACAGCAGTAATAAGGATGTTGAAATAAATCACAAAAGATTAATTAAAATGACTTATGTAATGTTATCTTGAATATAATGGGGGTAACGATCTTTTGAATAAGCATTGTTACACCATAATGAGATAAATGAGATAAATAGCCATATTTTTGTTCACTTCACAGCATCTTTTTGTTGTTACAGCTGAGTTGAAGATTGTGTCATTTCTGTCAAAACTTCTTTGTGTTGTCAAATGTTTATCCTGATGAATTCTAGTGAGGCAATAAAGCAAACTGCATGTGTCAGTCTACCAACATACCCTTAACTGCATTGTCAGCACGTTTTGGTGAATGAAGCCAAGCTTTAAAGCGGCAATGTTTCTGGTCCATTTATGATGAATGGTGAAATATGGCTGTCACGATTGGCAGCTTAATATTTGTTATGTCAGACTATTTGAAATACATTCCATGAAATGTGTTGGCATTAACTGAACATGTATTACAGCACTGTTAAGTTGTTTGCTTCTTTATTGAAATTTGAGGATGCCTAATTTGTACGAGCAGAAGAATTTTAAAAGTAAAGTAAACACAGTGGAGATGCTATTGGGGTAGTAGTGGGTCCTGAATATATTCGAGAAATGCTGATTGAATACAAACCCAGCAGGGCTTTGAGATCTACAGACTGGGGCCAACTAGTGGAACCCAGAGTTCGAAGTAAACATGGTGAAGCTGCATTTAGCTGTTGTGCTGCACACAAATGGAATACAGAAGTGAAATCAACCCCGAGTGTAAATGCTTTTAAATTCAGGTTAAAATGTTTCCTTTTTTTTCTCACATCCGTTTGATTAAGGTTAGATTAAAAAAACTCATTAAGCTAAATGTTTTTAAAGTTAGCTGTCTAATGTTTTATCATTGTCAATGTATGTTGTGTTAGTACATTTTGTCACCTACTTTTGTTTTCTTTTCTCTGCTTCCGAATGTTGTTAACTGCTGATGCTTATATTGATGCTGATACATCATTGATCTTACGTTTGATGTTCATTTTGAAGACTTTCGTAAGAGTTGATCATTCTTTCTGGTTAAAACTGGAAAGGCAACAACAGTGAAAGTGAGTAAGAGTAGAGGCAGCATACCTTTTAATAAGTCTACACAAACCGCATTGGACACAGATAAGACGGCTGTAACGATTTCAATAATGTATACACAATACATACAATAGCTGACAACAACCTGAATCAGTCAATCACAGTTTCCTTCAAACTGCACTTAGATCAGCAGTAAGTTTATATTTGGCTATGTTGATGTGTTTTCTTCAAAGCCCCGCAGTAGACGTTTACTGTAGAATGTTTGTACATCTCAACTGCAATTCTCAAAGTTATTAGAGAAATGACTGTCAAAGTGATCATTGGGCTTTGATTGAGAAATACCCCCCCCACACACACACACACACACTCAGTCATCACACAAACAGTGAGAGTCAATTTGGCTTTAGTCCCATTGTAGCTGCGGGAGGTTTGGGGTTGACTACGGAGAGGAGACCTTCATTGATCAAAACATAAATGGGGGATGGGAGAAAGCTAAACCACTGGAGTGGGCTGACTATGATAATACTTCAACAGATCGATTATAGGGATGTGCATTCGACTCTCCAATAAATCTCCCATCCTACCCTTGCTTTGTGGTGAAAAGCGCTCGGATTTTGCAGCATGGCAGTGAGACACTTGCACAGAATGGATCACTTAAGAAACATTCAAAACAATATTGAATTTTGCTTTAGTGGAATATGAGTTAAGCAAAAAAAAAATCCAGCAGTTTTTTATGAATATCAGAAGGCGGCCATTTTGCCACTTACTGTCGACTAAAGATGACATCAAAGTTGCTCAAGGATCAGGCAACGACCAATCACAGCTCACCTAATTTCTAAAGCTGAGCTGTGATTGGTTGTTATCTGAGACCTGAGCAACTGTGATGTCATTTTCACTTGTGGCGACCATTTTACACTTGCTGTCTAGCCTGATCCCTGAGCAACTGTGATGTCATCTTCAGTCGACAGTAAATGGCAAAATGGCCGCCCCCTATGATGGATGAAAACAGCTGGATTTTGCTTCATAAATCATTTTCCACAAATGCAATATTAATCAGAATGTCATGTTTAGACTAGTGAGGTTACATAGCGCTCGGATTATGCAGTATGGCAGTGAGACACTTTCACAGAATGGATCACTTAAGAAACAGTCAAACAATATTGTCTCCCACGTATTTCTAAATTATATGGATCATAACATTACTGGAATTGTTTAAGGAAGCTCTCCATTTACTTTTTCTATTTAAGGTTTGTAGAAGTTTAGAATTTCACATGTAATGATGTAAAAGGTGTTGACAAAGTAGAACAGTTTAGCTGCATCCTAGTTTATATGACTCATCATTGTAATACTTTAAATATAGGCAGTTTTTTTTTTCTTTCTTTTTTTTTCTGGAGAGCTCTGTATTGTTCATTCGGTAATTTTACCGATTTGACATGTCATCATCATTGCTCTCTTTTTTATTATTTTTTTGTACGTGGGCGAGTATTTGTGTGTGTGTGTATAATGGCAGTTTGGTGGCGTGAAAACTATGTTAGACCGCAGGTCTGATGGGAATTTCAGCTGTTTTCGTCCGCTCAGGGTTGTCTGCGTGTATGTGCACATTTTCATAGGTGCGTGGTGCAGAACATTTCTGCCATGTGGATGCATGGAGGGGTGTGTGTGTGGTTGCTGAAATGATGTGCGAACCTTGCAGATATGTCAAGCATAAACCAATCCTAACATGTTTTACTTGAACAGTATAGTAGACGACACATCACTAGACCCCCGGACACAAGCCATGTTTCCAAAAGGCAACCAACCTGCAAAAGTCCATTTCAATTGTATTAAGTGTGAAGTTGACCAAAGCATCTGATAAAATAACTGGCTGGTTACACTGTGTTGTGATATTATGTCACAAGGCTAAAAAACCTCCTTTTTTTCCCCATCCCATTTCTTCTTTTTTTAAGAAACACTTTTGCTGATGAACTTTTTTAAATCCCAGGGACCTGATACAAGGGTTTTATTAAGCACTAAAAATATGACTACTAAATATAACTATATATATATAGTATCCTTCTAAAAAATCAGTTGAATAATTAAATATTTTAATAAAATATATTTTTGCTTGGTTAAAGAGCATTTATGAATACAAATGAGAAAATATGCCATTTTACGTGATAACAAAGTACCTGCTGTGTATATATGATAATATGTAACATTAGCAGATATGGAAGTATTTAAACTAAAATGAAGACATGTCTAGAGCAGTGTTTCTCAATCCTGGTCCTCGAAGCCAACTATCCAGCCGGTGTATCCCGATTCAAACGCAGGTGAGGATCGCTATCTGGCTTCTCCAGACCTTGCTGATGAGCTGTCATTAAAATCAGCTGCGTGTCGAATAGGGAGACACGGAAAACATGCTGGATAGTGGGCCCCGAGGACCTGGGTTGAGAAACACTGCTCTAGAGGAACCAAATATTTCCTTTGTTTGACTCCACCATAACCCTCCTCTGTTTTGTTACTTGAACCGTTTTACTCTTTTAGTCCTCTCCAAACCAACTTTGCCACAATTTTCACAAGCACCATGTAATTTTGGTCATGGGCATATAGTGTCCTTGTCATCATGGTAATATCAAACTTGAAAGGAGTCATAATTAACTAGTTAATGTTATGATAGTAAGGTTCATTAACAATAATGTCACTGATTTGTGCCGTTTCATTTCCTATAAGCGGCTTCGTAGTGGGCCTTACATTTCGACCTGTAACATTCCCATTCTTTCGCCATTTTTTCACTGCCTTGACCAAATGGCTTCACTTCTGTCTCCCGACTTCCTGTATGTACTGTATGTGATTTGTTTTCAATGTGTATGATACGCAAATTGTAATGCAAACCCGCTTATTTAGAGCCGTGTGTCACTAATCGTGTAGCAATCTCCATAAAGTAGAAGTCAACCAAAAAAAACTAACAAATTGGCAATAATATGTTCTATGTAGCCCCTACTTGTCTAAATACAGTATTTTGTTAAAATTTTGCTTTAGTGGAATATGAGTTAAGCAACAAAATCCAGCTGTTTTTATGAATATCAGAAGGCGGCCATTTTGCCACTTACTGTCGACTAAAGATGACATCACAGATGCTCAGGGATAAGGCAACAACCAATCACAGCTCATCTATTTTCTAAAGCTGAGCTGTGATTGGTTGTTACCTGAGCAACTGTGATGTCATTTTCACTTGCGGCGACCATTTTACACTTGCTGTCTACACTAGCCTGATCCCTGAGCAACTGTGATGTCATCTTCAGTCGACAGTAAATGGCAAAATGGCCGCCCCCTATGATGGATGAAAACAGCTGGATTTTGCTTCATAAATAATTTTCCACAAATGCAATATTAATCAGAATGTCATGTTTAGACTAGTGAGGTTACATATAACATATTCGTGTCAAAAAATATTTAAAGTGGAAGTCAACCCCGCAATTTTTTTATTTTTGAAAAATAAGGCATGCTGGAAGCACATCTATATTGTTGCTTTTCGTTTGCACTGTTTTCTTTGTGTTTTTTGGTTGCCATTAATGTAACACAGCCACCCACTGGAAATAGCATTAGTCCCCACAAACAAAAACAGAGCAGCACAATAAATCTGCTCTCCATTTAGCATTGTTGTAGTGAGTTCACCATTAGCCTGGTGAGATAAAGATTACCACCAAAGCCATTAGTTTCATTTGATTTAGTCAAAGGATTAGTGTGGATGGATTAATATGGTAAAAAAAAAAACAACTAAGAGGACATAGTGTACATTTAAAGCACTTTCTATCTCTTTTTCCTTTCTGTTTAGTTTATGTGGCAGAAATACTTTAATACGACATGAAAATCTGGGGGGCGGGAACATTTTCCATTCTTGGAAATTTATTATCAATCATTATTCTTCATTATCAATCATTATTCTGTTAAGAAGAAGATCAGGGAAGTGGTTAATCAAGTGCTACAGCCATCCACCTTACTACAGCGCGTACTTTCCTTTTAATGAAGTATCCCCGCCTCCCCATAGTCATACATATTCAGCTCTTCCAAATGTTCAAGTCAAAGTCCTCCACATGGCGCCTGCTCACTCCACAAACTGCTATTGTGGAAGGAAACTGTCATGGAGATTCATGGCCAGGTTGCCATGGTGACACTTGGCCATTGCCAGCTATACAGTACCTGTCAGCGAATCATATCAAGTCAAGTCAAGTCAGCAGAAAATGTTGGCCAACATCTTTCCTGGTTATACCGGGAAAAAAAGACACGACAAATATTTTTGTGTTCTCACATGTACTTTATCGGCTGTTAATTACCTACTTGGATCACTCGAGGTCACATTTTGCCTGAAACTGTTGCTTATAGGATAGTCATGGCTCAGGACCAGCCGATTTGAGTAGTTATCAAATGTTACACACACAGACACTAAATCCAACGCACTGAAAGATTAGATGATACCATCTCGAATCATACAGCAATTCACATCCATTTTGCCCCTTAATCGAATCTCAAATTACTATCTGAAAAGCTCCAATCTAACGGCAACTTGCGGCAAATATGGTCTAACACGATTTGGGTGAATTTGGTTGAATTTGACTCCATGGACGCGTTTGGTGGATGTCATAATATGTCATTCATAAATATGACATTGTGCATCAAGCCCTCTGAATCATTGTAGAAAGCAATTCATTTAACACATTATTATTATTGTTATTATTTTTAATTGTGTTTTTAAAATCACCCCCACATCTGCTGTTTTATTGTCATTGTCCCACAAGGTGCAACAAATTTGAACACAGGTATCAGAGGTGGGCACTTCCATCACTCGTCATTTCCAGTCAATGATGACGCCCAGCTTTCAAACAGTGCTTGCGCATTTTCAGCAAATGCTTTATGGTGCAAAGCCTTGCAAAAATACATGCAATGAGAAGGACTGTCTGTACTCACCGCCACCCCCCCCCCCCCCCAAAAAATGCCCCAGACTGTGCTGCTATAGGGAAGGAAGATTTGAAATTCACTGCATGGTCTTTATAGAGCTGTCAAAATGAATCGGTTAATAGACAAGTAATAGATTAGCAAATGAATCGACTAATTTTAATAATGGAGTAATCATTTGCAGCCACTTTTTTAATTTAAGATTGTCCAAATCCTCGGATTTCAGTATCTCATCAGTAATTATTCACATATTTCTGTAGACTGATTATCTTCTGTGTTTAATCAAAATAAGACATTTACAAACATCTGTTTTTACTTTGGAAAGCAATAACCGAACCAATCACTCCTCATATCACTAATGCAACATCAATCCCCCTTTTTCTTTCTCCTTTTTTTTTAAATCAGTATACGAATATGAAATACAAAATAAACAACAATCTCTGGTTAATAAATAGTAATCAGGGAAAAAATGATTTTGTAATACATTTTAATACAAAATAAAAATGTATCCAATTATTCGATTAAGATAGAATAATTGATTCTAAAAATATTCAATAGTGGCAGCAGTAGTCTTTCAGGAGTTTTTATGAGATGTTTGAGGTCCCCTGGAAATTTCAGGGCCCCGGGCAATTTTCCCATGTTTGCCTAATGGTAAGTCAGCCCTTGCATTTGCAGACAATAGATTAACTGCTCATAATCAACAGTGCTTTTCACTGCTGTCCATCTGTTACATTCAAGAGAACGTTTTTGATGCAGCACAACCCTTTGACGTAACATTCTGAGTCAGCCGCCTGAGGAGCTGCAGCACAGCTCTGTCCATCCAAAGCAAATAGCGCACATTCTGGTGTCAACTTTATTTGTAGTATCCTCATATCACTCCTCTATTTGTCATGGTCACAATGTCTTTGGCTAGTCTCTGCTTTATAGGCCTACCTGTGATTACAACAAAAAATATGCAAATCTACCATTCTGCTCATCAGCAGTTCCGCAGGTCAATGCTCATGCTGTTCTGCTTGTTCTAACACACACAACCACACACACACACACGTATCTCTCTCTCTCTCTCTCTCTCTCTCTCTCTCTGTGTATATCTATATATACTGTATATCTATATACAGTATATATCTACATATAGTATATATATATATATAGATATAGATATAGATATAGATATATAGATATATCCATACTGTATATATATATCCATATATCCATATATATATATATATATATATATATATATATATATATATATATATATATATATATACAGTATATATATATATATATATATATATATATATATATATATATATATATATATATATATATATATATATATATGCACATATATACAGTATATATATATGCACATATATATATATATATATATATATATATATATATATATCCATATATATATATATCTCCAACTCCCAGAGTTTGAACCTCTGTTCCAGAAACAGCCATAAGAGCTCACAATGATACAAAATTAGGCAATTAAAAAAAAAAAACATAATCCCTGACTGTATAGGATACATTTCTTCAGCCAGCCTCCACCAACTACGTGTCATGTGACTTCTGGCCTTCTGAGCATAGCTGTGGTTCACTACACAATAAACTAAGTGAAGCGGACCGGAGAAGAGAAAAAGACATGGCTGCTAGTACGATTAATAAGCCTGAAATTGCTGGCCCTCGAAGCTCATTTAGGTCAGCAGTATGGGAGCTTTACGGCGAACCGGTTGAGAACAGAAATGAAAATTATGTAGTCGACAAGACCCCAGACTGTTTACCCTAAGTGCTTCAAAAGACCTCCGCAAGTCATGCCAAACATGTTAATGCACCTTCAAAGAGGCATCCCGATATGAATTTAAGTGAAGCACAGGAGAAAACACAGGCACAATTCTACTCGGAAAAATATATTAATAAATCTTATATAGTTATAATATCTTATATAAGTTCAAATAAAATAATCTCAAATATTATATTTATTACATTTATTTATAAACATCCCGTGTAATACCGTGGGTCCGAAATTGAGATCAAGCAAATTTTAACTAAGGTAAGTCATTTAAATGCATCACGTTTGCTTACCTGTCGCTCTTTGAAGTCTTTAATTGATGGTGCTGTTCAGCGAGATGTTTGCCTGTGAGGCTTTATATCAAGCTTTGTAGACTTAGTTTCTAGTATCTTTTGGCTTGCCGCGGTTTTTGCGAAATGTTTCCACATCTCTGTGCCGCTTTTTCTCATGATGAGCTTCAGATGAGTGCGACAGCTTGTGAGCATTTCATTCCCAATCTGAACGCAGGCTCGAGAGCTGATTTGAATCTGATTTTTGTTAAACACGTAATATGTGTATATATCACAAAAGTGAGTACACCCCCCCTCAAATGTCTGCTGATATTTGATTTTTATTTTCAAATGATACTTTGACACAATGAAAAATAGTCGGTGTGCAGCTTATATAATTAAGTTTAAATTTAACAAAAGTGAGTACACCCCTAAGTGAAAATCCAGATTGAGCACAGTTAGTCCTTTTCCTTCTCCAGTGTCATGTGACTCGTGAGTGTTCCAATGTCTCAGGTGTGAATAGGGAGCAGGTGTGTTAAATCTAGTATTACAGCACTCGCGCGCTCACTGGCACCATGTGGTGTGGTCTGATGAGATCAAGATAGTTTTATTTGGTTCAGATGGTGTCAAGTGTGTGTTGCTCATCTTATGAAAACATTATTAGAACAACTAACTAAAAGCATCGAAAATTAAATATGGACATACTATGTGAATGTTTTACAAGAAAATAAGTCTTCATTGACCCATTAAGGCTGGGAGCGCATTACCGCGTTTCTACCACTAGAGCCGGGAGCGCTCTAGCGCTCTTCTACCTTTAAAGCCGGGAGAGCGGATGCGTCATTTTATTTTGTTTTGACCAATTCTTGGTCTCTTAGCCGATGAAATGCATCAGAATATACACAAGAGGGTGACATGGGCCTCGTAGCATGTCTTGGAATTTTATTTGAGCATTTATGGCTAACGCAGATTTGTGGGAGTTATGAAATAAATGACGGTGACTGACGACGGCGCGGGAGCACTTCGAACTAGTCGACAGTGTCATATTGTTAAGAAATATGTTGGTTTGTAGACAATGAGGATGTTGAAAATTTCGACGGCTGTGTAATGTAATGGACGACGAATAATTACCACTCGATTCCCCGAGGTAATTACAACTGCACTCCAGTGTCGATGGTAAATGTACCTGCAAATGTGACACAGTTGTTTTTTTATTTATTTATTTATGTATTATATATATATATATATATATATATATATATATATATATATTTATATATATATATATATATATATATATATTTATATATATATATATATATATATATATATATATATATATATTTATATATATATATTTATATATATATATATATTTATATTTATATATATATATATATTTATATATATATATATATATATATATATATATTTATATATATATTTATATACTGTTTATATATATATATATATATACATACACATATATAAATTACATCCTCATACTCACATATACAATTTTCATTACACTCATACCGATGCATCCAAAGAAATTACAGCTTATGTAAATTTTTAACATCTCATGACTGATGATTTTTTTTTACTTTGCTTTTAAACCACTTTTTTAATTCAGCAAGTGACTGACATCTTTTCAGGTCAGTTCCAAAATCATTCCACAAATTAACGCCTTTTACAGAAACACACCTTTGCTTAATATTTGTTCTTGTTTTGTTTTTTTGTAAACACTTGTACCCCTTATGTTGTAAGGACTCTCTCTAATTTCAAACAGCTTCTGAGTACTGTGGCAGAGTAGATTGTTGTTTACTTTATACATTATTTGTGCTATTTTAAATTAAACTAAGTCGTAGAATTTCATTGTATTTGATTAAATAAATAGAGAATGAGATGGCTCTGGATATTTTGATCGATTTATAATTATTTTGGCTCTTTTTTGTAGTTTAAATACAGGATCGGTATTTGTTTTAGATGCGTTTCCCCAGATTTCCACACAATAGGTCAGATATGGTAATAATAATGAACAATATAATGTGTATAATGATTTCTTATTCAGGACATCCTTAGTTTTAGTTAGTAATGCTGTAAGCATATCTGTGTTTGTGTACTCGTTTATACAAAACTAACCGAAATGACACAATAAATGTAATGTGGCCTCAAATCTACATACAGTATTGCATTTTTGTTTGATCTGTATAAAACATTGCAAAATAATCCCCCAGTCTTATATTTAGCTGTTTATAAATTGTGCGATATGTTCTCTCATACCCTGTGTATCTTCGGGGTGCTTGGCCCCCCGGTCCATGAAACCTAGTGACGGCCCTGGCACGTGCAGGCTAACACTTATACATCTGTCGTCCTCAATTAACCTATCATACATGTTTTTTGGAATGCGGGAGAAGGCTGTGTCCCTGCAGAAAACCCACCCAGGCACGGGTGAGAATGCAATCTCCTTACAGGAAGGCTGGAGGCAAAATTTGAACTCTGAACCTCTCAACGATGAGGAAGTGCAAGCGACAAACTCAGTGCTGCCTGACTTCTGTCATGTCATGTGTTAATAGTTACAACTCGTCAAATCATCATTACAAATGGATGCATACTAAAAATGCAGCCCCAAGCAAATCAATAAGAAATACATTTTTATGTCACCTGGTTCAATGATGGTGCGTGTGTATATACCTCCATCATTGTGTTTCACTCAAACCCCCTCAGTGTCAACCGCTTTCTTTGGGGGGGGACTTTGTTTTGCTTCAACACGTGAAAAGAAGATAAAGTCAGACCAGTTGTCTCTTTAAATCAAACGGCAGTGCTGATGTGCCCTCAAGCTGAAATGGTAAGAACCATTTCCACCTCTGCGGCAGGGAGTCTGACTAAATAGGCACGCTTCAAAAGGGATTCTCACTGCCTTGGTCTCTTGTGTTTTATGGTCTCTTCCATAGAGGATAACAAATCTATTGATCTTTTTTTGTTTTATGTGAGTTTTTTTTTTCACGTCTTCCTACGCAAATTGGGGACACGATTACTAAATGTTCATCTTGTGTGCGTTCAATCCGCAGAACTCCGTGGCAGTCGCCTCCATCCATTTACCTCTGGCTGCTCCGCACACCTCCTCCTCTGCCTTGCAATCTGTTGATAACTCCACTTGCAGGCTGCAGTTCATCGTATTCCGCAATGGCAAACTCTTCCCGTGCACGGGGAATTCGTCCAATCTCGCGGACGATGGGAAGCGCAGGAGCGTGTCAACACCAGTTGCTTTCACCAAATTAGGTAAGAGGAAATCCATTTGACCATCGTGCCGGTATATGTCATCGCTCGTTCTTGTTGCCGCGTCACATGCTTAAAATGTTTGCTCTCATTCGCCTCCCAAATAAAAACTACGCCACATGTGTCTCTGATTTATTTATCTATTTTTGCACCACCGCATTGCACTTTTGCTTCTGCATCATGCTCTATTTCATACGTGTCTTTGCATGCGTGTTAAACTCACACTTTTTGTTTGATTTCAAACTAGTTTTAGGTTTCCTGTACAGAATAGATTGCTTTCTTTCTTCCTGCAGATGGCTGCAGCCTGGGGAGCGCCGTGCACTCCGTCACTATTGCACTCAGGCACTTCGCACTGGGGGTAGAGCCCACCGCAGCCTATTGGGACTTTGACCTGCTGGATGGACATGGTGGCTGGAGGGCAGAGGGCTGCCACATAACAGGCTCCGGTGGAAACACGACCACCATTCACTGCACCCATCTTAATAACTTTGCCGTGCTCATGGTGAGTAGTGTATGAGATGGCAGTGTCATTCATGGTAGCACCCTCCCCCTTCCTATTCTACTTCTTCGAGCCTATTATGGGTGGAAAACATCGTTTCCCAATAAAGAATAGCTGGTGTCACGTGTTGTGAAAGCTTTCATGAGGAGTGCATTTAAAAGCCTTCTTTGTTGGGTGTCTTTCTGCGCAGAATCGTCCAATTCGTGGATTATATCTATTTTTTTTTAAATACTGTGCATATGCAAAATGCTCTAAATATCCCGAAAATCAGGAATCGCTTTTTATTATTATTATTATTATTATTGAGGCTGCATTTTTTTCCTCTCCCGCATAAAGAGAATAGGAAGAGAAGGTCTGAGAGGGAAGGAGCGCCTTGTCAGGAGCTATTCGCCTTGGAGCGCAAGTGGTGTTTTAATTGGTCGCAACCATCGCGCCGAGAGAAAATGTTGGACTATGAAGCCTAGCATGGCTCATTTGTGCCGCTCAAGTTGATCTCGACGCCGGCGAGATGCCTCCTCCAGACGACGTCCCCTCTTCACGCTGATTTCATAAGGATAATAACCCAAGCGCAACCGGCAATCGCATCGCCCGAGTCGCTCCATGCACAGCGCCGCTTTTGCACCTGCTCTGATTATTATTTATTTTATTTTTTGGATGAAAAGAAATCCTCCGGATGTTTACCGAAGAGTGGGATTCGTTAGACTGGGAGGTCAGTTCTCAGCGGAGCGTGAAAAAGGGATGTGCTTGAGATGCTTGTCGCTGCTTTCCAAGTTGCCGTTTACCTGCATATTTTATGAGCTTGTTGGAAATAAGATGGCTGGAAAACGCCGCATAGGAATGACAAAGTGTGGCTATACATGCAACGTGTGCTCTCGGGGTGGTGGTGGTGCTGCTGGGTGTTGAGTGTGTGTGTGTGCGTGTGTGTGTGTGTGTAGGGAGGGGGGGGGGGGGTATGAGCGCGTGTGGTGTCCACGGAGAATACTAAACTGTTACTAGATCGAAGCAGATGTCATATTGTAATTGCGTGCATTTTTCACGGAAATACCGGCTTTGGGAGGCGCGCGTTTATCGTGCAGCTCGAGTGGGATTTACCGCGACGTTTTGACGATTTTATTGCTTCTAATCAGCGACGTGAACTTCAATACATGTCCGTCGTGTAATGGGCAGACGTGGTGTGGTTAGTTAGAAGTGTGTGCATCGCAACGGTTTGCTGCTGGAAGGATTTTGCGTTTGGTGATTGCGCGTCGGTGAATGCAGTCACCACACCCGCCTGGTCTCTGCAGTGCCCGCGAAAAAGACCCCTGTTAACAGACCTGTGACATCACGCACCCTTTGCTTTCATTCCCCCCCCCTCCCCCCCCCCCCCAAAAAAATATTGTTTCTTTTTGCAGCAATCTCTATAAAAGACGTATTTGCTTGGAAGGCTTTTGCCAGCACTGGACCTGTTGCTTAATCTTGTCATGTCACGCTCGAGCATTTCCTTAGAATGCTGGCCCGAGTTGTCCGTTTAAAGCAATTTATTACAAAATAGGCATAGTGAGTGTAAGGGAATAATACCACCCTATTTCGCTGCTACAGTGCTCCTCGAGGAAAATCAGGTCAACTTGCTGTAAAATTAGTTCCATTGCTGTGACAGTAAAGCAATAAGAAGCATGATTGTGATTTATACCACAAACAGCAGTTACATCACTTTCACAATGTAGTGGGATCACATACTGTGTCTCTAAGTGATACAGCAAAGTACCTGTAATTCCAAAGAAGGGGTATTTTTGCGGATTTCGATCATGTGTGGTCTGTTATTATGTGTTTGTGTGTGAGGTGGATCATGGATGTCACCTATAACTTAACAACCCACTACAATTGTCCCTGGGGACTTACTGAAGCTTTATGGGGGAAATAAAAGTACTTCCTTGATATTCTCTTGGACCTGGGATCGGAAAGAAATACACAGTCCCCACGTTTTGATCCCGAGTCGAAATTGTAAATACCTCATTAAGGGCTGTTTGTCTGTGCCTGTGTGTAATTAGTTTTTTTTTTGTAACCTGTTACACAGTCACACCAATTATTCAACACACAGCTATGTTAGGACAGCTTGCCCCAATGTGTCCTCCCCTTGAATTCTAATGAGCCGTTCCAAATTTCAGCACCATGAACAGTTCCCATGCCTTTCCCCTCATCTCCCCCCTGTCTTCCGTGGCCTTGTCTGTCTGCAGGGAGGGCTGACTCACTCGTTTACAGCAATGCAGCCTCGTCATTTGTCTCCATCACTGTGACAAGCTTCTATGCGCCCCGCACACCAACCAAAACACACCTCTGCTGCGTCTTCCGTATGCTTAAAAGGTCGCTGAGAAGTGCAGATATGTTAATTAGTCATTGCTTATTTATTCAGTCATATAATGTCATGAATATGCCGACTTCAACAACTGGTATTCAATCATAACTATGAAGATGAGAATGTCCTTTCATGGGGTGGGTTGGATAATTGCTGTGGAAACACAGGCATAGTAACAGGATCATAGGTAATCAAATTCATCTGGTGTGGATGAGTCTTCTGGGAAGTCTTGTGGTTAATGCTGGAAGTGTTTGATGCAACGAGCTTTCATGAGTGGCGGCCTAAGTTACAGTGTCCAGGGCTATCTGCGTTTTCCTTTTTATCTTTGGTTCAATAACATTATATTTGTGGTGTTTCAGAATGTTGTTTCTCAAAAACAACACCAGCAGCTGTAGGTTTTTTTTTTTTTTTTTTTTTTGGTGTGGTGAGTTCAAGGTGTGCTGTGGTCAATCATTCAGGTGTGTGAGAGTGAGTTGCTATTTGTAATTTGTTCACTTCCCTCTTTAGCGTGCAGCTAGTCCAGGGATCGAGCTAAACCTGGATAATAGATTAAATACCATCCCCCAAGAGTTTTCTCCATATATGACAGTTTTTTGTTTTTTTATTAAACATATTCATCTCGAGATGCAAATTAGAAATGTGATTTTTTTCATGTATACAGAATATATACATGACTAAAGCAAACAAACAATCAGAAAGCTTTCTGACTCGGAATTGATCTATGTTGATCTATCAAATGGTACACAGTATTTTACTGACGTCATTATATTCTTAGTATATACTTATCGACTTAACAGGTCAATTTGAATGTTCCCTTTTGTTTTGACACTTTAAATTGTATTCATTTCCCGTTATGTGTTTGTTGTTTGCAATGGTGTAGAACTGCACTGTTAAGATACCAGAGTCGGGCATTCCGTCAATATTTGACGGCCATTTTGTTGTCGATGGACTATAAACTTTGAAAAATTGACAAACTAAGTATTAACGGAAGGTCATTGATGGATGTCCCATTTTGCTGACAGATTGACGAATGGCGGAAACATTGACGGACGCTCATTTTGCTGAGCAGTCGACAAATGACGGTTTGACGGTTTGGCTTGAACTATTGACGGATTGATGATGACGGAATGGTGTCCCGACTGTTGACGATTGCCAAATGACGGACGCTCAAAATTCATTAATGCAATTACTGAGATGTATTTGATGAAGCCCTTGGTTGTTGTGATCACCACATCTGAAAAATCCATTCTCACCAACAAAATTTGTCACATGCAAAATCTACAAACGGCTACAATCAGGGATCCTGATGGGTAAAAATAGTAAATCCAATTGAACTGTCTTGGCCTGTATGTCCTTCCATTGGAGTTGAAAGTATACACCAAAAACTTTGCTTAAGCTAGCATTGCTTTTTAGATGTCATATCAAACATGTTGACTGCTGTGTTTTTTTTTTCATGTTCACCCATTTCTTATAAAACTGCTAAATGCAGTGTTTGATTAAGTTGATACCTCAAGGCACGGAATGTTTGTGTTTTCCTCCTTGTGTGTAACACATCCCTCACCCTTTTTAAAGACAGAATTTATGATTCCGTTTGAGAGTTTGATAATCATGTCTTGTGGCACTGTAAAGATCAAGCGGCAAGAAAAATAGAAGCAACCCAAAAAACAGTTACTTTGTTAAAAATATATATATATTTAGGAAACAGTCTGTATCTTTTGCCCTTGTGTGTTTAAAGTTGCTCTATTGGAAAGGAAAGAGAAAGCGTGAGATTTGTTTTACTACAGATGTTTTGCTCATGCAACCAAATATATATTTACTGAAAGTCTTTGAATTTCAGTTTCACCTTTGTAATTGTCTACTCTTAATTTCTAAGCTGAGTTCCTCAAGTAAAATTAGTAAAGCGTATTAATAAGCATGCAAGGCAACCTTGAGTAGCAGAAACCAGACGAAGGTTGAAGAGTTAAAAAAAAAAAGAAAGAAAGAAAGATGGAAGCTCTGTATTTGACAATCAGCAGGTTGTAGTGCAAGTCACGGAATTACCTTGAGGCACGCACGCAATTCCGGTTTCCTCCCACCATCTAAAAGGGGTCTTGGTCCTGCATAGAAGGATGACTTAGAATCAAGACCATACCTCGTTTTGATGCTTTGGAGGATTCCGTTCCATTGCAACTATCTTCATTTTAGAGACAAATGTTCTCAAAAATATTACGAGTTTGGCTCTCCAACACACACAAACGCCTCCACCAAGTTTCATAGATATTGTTTGTCTAGCATTTGTCATAACTAATACACAAGACCATTAGCAATCAAAACAATACCTCCCACCCTCACGCTTTTGCACTTGGCAAAGGTATCAAAGCTCAGGCTAAAGACAAATAATTGTAGCAAACCTCCAAATGGCTACAATTGATTCTTTTTAGTATTTTAGTAGAATAAGTCTCTTTGTGTAGCGGAAAATTACATTATATATTCCGCTGACTGAAAATAAAAGACTTTTTGGAGGACATGAGTAATCAGTTACTCACAATGTTTTTTTTTTTTTGTTTGCCGCTAAGCATTGGCACTATTATGCTGCGCTCTCATTCGCAATTGTTTCAAATGTGAGTAGGCAGCCATGCAGCCTTCTCGCCATCCTCCGACTTAACAACCATTCACCAATCATCTTTAGCTGTGTGTTATGTCACATCAACATACTGTAGCTGTGGCTCATTTATCTGAAAACGCTGCCTGCAGCTGTGCTTTGGTGTGAAAGGGCAAAGGGTGCGTCGCATCCAGCGATCCCTCTCCATCTCCAGACTTCTTCCAAAACAGACGGCCACATAGAGCATGCAGTTTTTTCCCTGTGTAATCATTTTAGAGCTATGAAAACAATGTATCAAAGCTTTTTTTTTTTTTTTTTGTAGATTGCTGCTTTAATAAACAATTGTTATCCAAATTATGCAAACTCCTACGGTAGTCTGATGGAAGATTCCAATAGCACTGTTTATTGTTTATGCTTTTGAGTGGCAAAAAAAAGGAAATTGTTTGCGTCAAGTGTTTGACACCAATTATAAATAGTCACTAACAAGCTGCCAGCTGGAGTTGCAGAGAGGCCCATTCCTAATTTTAAAATTATTTGCTGATCAAAATGCTATGAAAGCCAATGTCGTAGACTCAATTTGGTTTAGTATTTGTACCTAATAATATCCTCATTTGTAGCCATACACCTATTTGGAACATTCCGCAGGTGAACAAGCTAGTTGGAAATACGTGAGTGTCATGATTGGGTAGTAAAAGAGCATCCCCGAAAGGCTTAGTTGTTCACAAGCAAAGTTGGGTTTGTACATCAGAGGGTATAGAGGGCAGAAATAGCGCTCTGTATGATGCAGTGCACAATAATAAACAGCAAGAATATAAAAAAAATAGTATTTCTGTGATATATTTCTAAAGGCAGGACTTCCGATACAGCTATTGTATTGAATCTCATCTCATCTGGAAGTGAACTGAAAGCAAATCAGTGTAGAAAGAAAACTATTGCTAATCGTATTACTGGAGCTTGGCTGTTCTGTTGTATGACGCGGCAGTAGCTAATTTATAATCAGACCTTGAGTTTAGGAGCCTGAGGGTCATGGATTCCAGTGTTGCTGTGGACATAAATGTGTAAATGGTAACCAGGTATTGGAAGGGTTCTAGTAGGGCTGCACGATATGGCCAAAAAATAAAATCTTTTTTTTTCTTCTAGACATTCAGGACGATTATGATTTTAATTTATTTTAATCTAATAAACCCAACTAACATTTATTTAAAGGTTTCATTTATTTAAAAAATAGATGGTAGCTATTGTAAACATGTCTTGTAAACCACCCATCCAGTATTCTGCCAAAATTACAACTCACAATAACATTTGGATGTCATAGAATTTAAGAACAATAGCTTTTAATAATCCAGAAGACAAAACTCGATTTCCCGATTGAGCAAATTTTCAACAATTCGATTTTCAAAATAATGATTAATCGAATTAATTCGATTTATTGCCCAGCCCTAGATTCTAGTCTACTTGCAACTGAGGTAACATTGAACAGATACATGAACCAATGTGAAAGTGTCTAAATTCAATGGCACCCCCACACAGTGTTGGGCAAGCTACTTGAAAATGGAGTGAGCTAAGATACAAACTATTATACATTAAACATGGCTTAACTATAGCCTACTGAAGCTAGCTACCTAACTACATTCAAATGACAAAAGTAGCTAAACTACAACAAAGCTACTTAGGCGGTGGAGTGGAGGAAATACATTTTTAGCATTTGAAAATGTAGTGAGCTAAGCTACAAGCTATTCTACATTAAACATGGCTTAACTATACTGAAGCTAGCTACCTACCAGAGAAATAAAGTGACATAAACTACAGTCAAAGCTAAACTACAAATAAGATACTTAAGCTGATTGTAGCATCTAAAACACAAAATACTTTTTGGGCATTTTAGGCCGGAGTTACTGCAAAAACATGTCTCCATTTAGTGCTATGTTAGTGTAACCCGCGGGGGGCGGCTTTCCTCTGCGTTGTGTTGTGTTTTCAACAAATGGAATTGAATTTGGTCTTACTGCGCATTTATTTTGCACAGCGGCCTGTGTGCATGAAAGAGCAACGAGTGTGCACACCCGCGACGCGACGTCCTCGTCAGCTCTCCTGGAGGTCAAAAGCAAATCTTAGTAAAAGGCGCGCTAACTAACGTTAGCAGCATTAGCTCCATTCAACGACGGACCACGGCTTGAAAAATGTCGCATAGCGAGCACAACGCCAGCTAGTAAGCACGCAAAGCATCCTTAACAATACACTCAATAACATGGTGCGACCCAATTCATATAACACCAATGGGAGAGAGCGGCATATGTGTCTTACCTCGGCCACATTCGGAACAAGTGCCGAGGCTCGTGCACGTAAAGTGAGGTCACCGCGCAGCCGTCATCCGCAGCGCGCACACTAGCCCATTGATGTTTGCTGAGTACTGATAACTAGCGCTGGTGATTGTTGTTAGCTGTTGACAGCAGTTGTCTTCAGCTGTGTCCGCAAAGTTAGCAAGAACTGGCATCTAGGGCGAATTCCAGCGCAAAGATATAGCTCCATAATACGCAATGTCAAACAGAAGAAAGCTTTTTGAGTGGCTGGAACAATGTAGCATCTGTGAACAATGTAGCATCTGTGAACGCTACCGCATTATCGCAACGTGAAAAGCTATTTGATGTTAAAAATGTCAACGCTACAACCACGCTACTGAGAAATGAAGTTAAGCTAATAGTGGCGTTACTTGTACCACCTGCCATCTCACCAGCTGCTCCCAAGTCAGCTGTGAGCCCCAGAGGAAGACTGCTAGAAATGAGGGCATACTGCGTAAACTGCCTTCCCCCTCTGTGTCTCTGTTTGACTTTTTTGCCACTGCCATTTAATTGGGTTACTGTATATGTGTGCTTTAATCAAGACAAACACATTACGAGTTAGTCACCCCCTCCTCCACTCTGTTAAGTCGGTCTAGAAGTTGATCAAACCCTTTGGCAGCCATGTTTGGGCTCCTTCTGTCCCATTTAATTGACCCTGGCCCGTGACTGCTGCACTATATCGCTCTGCGGTTCCCTGCTTAAAAACTCAAAAGGCAGAGAAGGGCTAAAGGTGACTCTCATTTCCATAACAGACTTGAAAACCGTTATTAGCCAGCACACGACGTTCTTTTCTGGCACAACCAATCATGATCAGCATGACCTTTGGCATTCAACCTACAAGTCACTTAATAAAAGATAATATTTCACATGCAGGGAGAGTGCAGACAAGGCCTGCAGTTGTCTTTTTGAATCAACTCTAAGAGTTGGAGAGCTGTGACTGGTTGCTGGGCTTTTAATTAGGGGCCGCTATTGATGCAATGTGCACTCTTACGAGGAAGATAAGAACAGTAGAAAATGAGTGTTACGTAATTTCAAGAGGGGATGATAATGTGACAGGCGCAAAGGGTAGCTATCTTTTAACAAGGGCTATTAAAAGCCCTTCAAATTTTAGTCAAATGGTGTATACAGTTGTTGTCAGAAGTTTGCATTTATCATGGGCATCAATGTTTATTTTGGCCTTTTAATGGTTGTATGATTTTACAACACACGTTTATTGAATTTTGAGAGGGGGAGGGGGGGGTTGAGTTGTATTTAGAATTAACCTTTGGATGATGAGTGTGAAGAGTGAGGAAATTAGTTTGCTGGGTTTTGTTTAAAATTTGGGTTTCCACTTGTTGATGGAACTACAATGATGGACTGGTTTAAGTTTCATGATGAACCATCCATGAATCCATTAACCGTAATGCTTTATTTTTTGAAATTCAATTTAATCTCAAATTTCCAGTTTAAGGGAAGCAAAACTGGCATTTGAGGCTGAGAGCTATGACCTACGGTACATGCCAGCAGTTCTTAAGGACATGCATCTATTTCATAATATTTTATGTTAAAGTTTGCACAATGACTATAGTAAATTTTCAAGATCAATGACAAACAATTTATTTAGCTAAATAAACGCAGAAAAGGGATCATTTTGTCTTTGTTTTATTTTATTAGTTGCAAAATCTAGTGTGACATCTTACCCCATATAGTGTGGCAACCTACCCATTGGTAGGGCAACATGTCACATGTTCACCCACTCTATGTAATGGCTTATAACTGCACTGACACAAGTATGAAAATGACATGAATACAAAAAAATATACATAAGACTTTTGTCTTTTAACTGGTATGCATTTTGTTTATATATGATATATTGATTTCAAGAACTGGATAAAAGTATAAACAGTGATACAACTAGCCGCGGTCTCCCTAATGGGTGCAAGTCTGTGTGACAGTTATTATGTAAGTTGCAGTTACCATGCATGGTCTGAATTGCAGAACAGCTCACTCACAGGCACATTTTTAGAAATAGGCAGATGCTATTTTTTTTAAATTTAATTTCACACTCACTGGGTGGGTGCTCCACAGTCCTGGCTATTTGCATAAACACCATTAAAAAGAAGAATAAGCCTTAAAATATTTATATTTTAAAAGTACATTTCAGTCAGGTTAATTCAAATGAGGGTACCTATGCCAGTTTGTGCAAAGCGCGCTGAAAAAGATCTCGAATTGCGGGTACTAAACTGCATGTTCACTTGAGCAGATTGCACGACCTGTTGGTAAGCATGTTGTGCCATACTGAGATTGTAGCACGTTGGGTAACAGATGTAAAAATGGCACAGGCAGCTATTTAAAGTAGGGGTTTGTAAAGGTAGTGATGATGATTTTCCGTCAATTTTACACCTGGTTTTGCACATGAAAACCTAAATTAGGCTCCTGAGTTTCATAATATTACTTCAGTCACATGCAAAGGTCATAAGTGCAACACAAGTAAGCAAAAAAAAAAAAATCAGCTGTGCAATGTTTACTGTGTTTTTGGATAGGTACTCTGCTTGCTCCACATAATGTAATCGTTAAAGACATTATGGGAGGGCATCACAAACAGCAACCTTGTTTAATATTAAATGACCTAAATGGATGTTTTAGAGCACCGAAGCATGTTTTTAAATATTGGGAATTTAAACATACTGTACTTTATATTTAGCTAATACGGTTGTGTTGTGTTTGTCAGACGAGCAGGAAAAATGTTTTGGGTTGTTTTTGCCCTAAGTCATTCTCAAGTACCCAAAGTAGCATAAGATGTAAATAAACAATGTGAAACATTGAAAAATTAATTAGGTTGGTCGCTTTATTGGTTTTGCTATTCTGGTGAGATTTGTTGACAAACACGATGTCAATTAACAGTGCAGTGTCATTGTAGGAGGATTACAGATGATTACTTTTGATTGTCTGAGCTTGTTTACATGAGTTAGCTACAAGATAGATCACCGTGAATTGGGCTTTGAGGAGTTGGTGAACAGGAGAAAGTGAAAGACAAGAAAATGGAACAATGAGGTTTGTTCCTTTTGTATATACAGTATGTCTATCCAGAGTAGACAAAGTCTGTATGCTGCTGTATGGATCAAAGAGGGTTTAAACAAAGTGAACATGCTGTTTAACTGCCAGATTTCAATTCAACTTTAACTTCTCTTTTTTTTTTGCGTGTGTTTATGCTCACATTCTTTGATGACTGCTCCCTTGTTGCCGTTTCCAAGGCTGTAAAAGTATCCCAGACCTTAAAGCCGTGCCATTAAATTTGACTTGACTTTGCGTTTAACACCACATCTGTTGTCTTACTGCTGTGCATCTTTAAGCCTCTCATCTCATTTCATGCCTTGGCCCTGTCCAAAAAAGCAGACATTTTTGCCTGGTGCTTCTTAATAGTGACGGGATGCAAATGTTGAGAATTGTTCTAAACAAATAATAAGTAATGATATTTCTTAATAAAGCTGCATTCAAAAAAATATTTATTTTCATTGAAACACAAGGTATTTTGAAATATATTATTATTATCAGACATTTAGTATTTAATTAGGGATTTAATCTGAATCTTCTGATGATATTATGGCCCGTAGATGATGACATCCCTAAATTCTGTGTAATTGTAGATTGATGACCTCATCCCATCCTTGCTTGCGAACAACTGAGCTTTTCAAGGAGGCTCCTTTTTTTTTTACCCATGAAGTTTGTAGATAATTGAACCTAAATATTTGAAAATGTCTCATGAGATAAATAATACTAAACGCAATACCAAGCAGCTGTCTGGCAGAGGGGAGGCAGAATGTTTGGATCCTTGTCTCTTACTCTACCCCTAAATGCCCATTACTGCCATCTGTAGCTCAAATAAAGATCTAATGAATAAAATGGCATTGGAAAAATGTCATGTAGCGTCATTAAAACTGAAGAAAGCGATTTTTTGGCACATGTTGAGACCTCAAGTTCAATTACTTACACTATTTGAAAAGGAGCCAAGTAAAACTATGACATGTGTTCCTCACATTATAAAAAAAATAATAATACATAAAACTTCTGCACCAGACACAGCAGACAATATGTAGTATTATTTCTTATTAATGAGCCTGTCCCATCTTGGGGTAATTAATTTCACTTGGCGGTAGCTTACTTTTTCCCTGCTCATGTATCCTAGATGGATGTTTTCTCAGAGGCCCAGGATACACCTGAATTTCAAAATAAAACTTCTTTCAGACTTTGAACCAAACCATTAAACCATTTGTGGTGTTTGAGTGAAGATAGGATTAGTAGACTTTGATGTTAGCATTGTTGTGGATAATAATCACACCATGACACATTGGCTGTGACAGTGGGAAGTTCATTCATTTACTGAAAAGTCCTGTTTCTGTTCACAAGTGACAACATAGGCATATTGTCTAATGCGCAAGCAGAACATCTATCATAGCAACAGACAGCAGTCACCCTTGAACCCATAGAGGCCACCCTTGAACCGAACATGTCCTGTAGAAGACATACTCCAGTGGTTGCTAATGTCCAGTTCTAACTGCGCCCAAGTTGAGGACTCATTCTTTCTCCAAAATGCTCCCCTTTTGGAGGTGCTTAAACCTCCAAACCAAACAATAATGTCAATTCTGGTAATGTGTTATATGGGTGTGTTGTCTGTAAAAAAAAATAAATACGTTGCATCAGTGGTTCATTTTAAAGAATGAGATCAGCTATGCGATGTAATCTTTAGATTAATTTTATCAGGTGTGCAAGATAATTTGGGTGAGAAATGAGTTATAACTGTGATGATAGATTTTACTTTAATATTTAGAGGTATTCAATATGTTCATATTTTCTTTGCTTTGATTCAGTCTCTGCTAATATGGACAACAGCTTTCCTCTATTTGGTTAGTTAGTTATCTGATGTGTGGGTGTATTTTGCCCACCATGTCTCTTCAAAGGGCCATCGGCAGAATTATGCCCGGCGACAGTGCCCCCTGAGTTGGCCACAGCCAAAACGCTTCTGAGTTTTTCCCAAAATAATTTAAAGCCGTTTATTCCTCAACTCTTCTGAGTTGAGTGGGTGTGTGGCAACCACGAAAAGGGCACGTACTTGAATAATGAGTCACGATTCTACATCACAAGAGCTCTTAAATCCGCTAGTTTCTGCACGCCTTCGCCTTTCAAAGGCTATGCATGCAAACGACAAACTGTGTACATGAAACTTAATAATGTCTCATGGATTAATTTTGACATATATGTTATGCATAATATAGTGGAACATGTGGATGATAATGGTAGGGGATCTTTAACTCATTCACTACCATAAATTCTTTTTTTTTTTTTTTTAAAGAAGAGATTATTAAAAATTAGGGGCGACAGGCAATTCAATTTTTTAATTGTAATTAATCATATAACTTCACTAGTTATTTATTTATTTTTTAAAGAGGAGATTTAAAAAAGAAAAGATTAAAAAATTAGGGGAGACAGGCGATTACATTAATTGTAATTCATCGCATTACTTCACTAGTTAACTCACGATTAATCACAAATTTTTATATCTGTTCTAAATGTACAATAAAAAAAATCTAGGTTTTCATACTTTTGTTAACAAGAGTGGAAAAAAAAATTAACTAATAGAAATAGTTCAAATGAATTGTTGACGTTTATAGTCGTCAATGGCAGTGAATGAATTAAAAAAATAAAAGATTGTTAAAAATTTGGGGCATCAGGCGATTAAAATTTGTAATCTTACTTAATCGCATGACTTCACTAGTTAACTCACGATTAATCACACATTTTTATATCTGTTCTAAATGTACAATAAAAAAAATTCTAGGTTTTCATACTCTTGTTAACAAAAGTGGGAAAAAAATGTTAAACTAGTAGAAATAGTTCAAATGAATTTTTGACGTTTATAGCCGTCAATGGCAGTGAATGTTAGGTGTGTTTGTAAATACATTGTGCATACATACAGCATGTAGTTATATAGCTGACTATGCCTACACCCTGAAAATGGGGGGATTGAAAGGCAACAAACAACTAACGTGAATCCACTGTGTATTTTTATGTAGCTATATTAACAGCAAACAAACACCAACAAGGGTAACAACAATGCTTTAATATGGTCACTATGGTAACAGTTATCATGAATGATACCATATGAGGGGTATTTTCAATGGAACAATAAATGTGAAGCATTTTTAGGTAACTATATTAGCTGCGTCCTCCTGAAATGGGTCAATAAGGCACCACACGACACATACAAAGTCCATGTATAAATCACCATAACGCTAAATCAAGAGCCACTCACTGCATATTTTAAAGAGCAGGCCTCATGCATGTGAATCACCTGTCGCTGTAAATCCATATTTCAAGTAGATCTACTGCAATTGCACCTTTTTCTTTTTGGTCATATAGGCTCTTGTGTTGTTTCACTGGGCCTTTTCAAATACTGTATGTCTGTTTGTTTTTTTTAAACTCATTTTGCTAGCTTGTGGATTTAATATTAGCGCGTTAGTGAACGCAATAATTAGCATCTCGACATGTGTCAAGAGTCCATCATAGACGGTTGAAACTTTTCAAAATGAAATGCTTTGTGGCCTCCGATAAACCGCAAGTAATGTAAGCTTTTTTATTTGTATTCTTTCAACTGTGTGGCCAGCCGTGGCCAGGTGCAAAGTGGCCCGCTGACCGGCATGGTTGGGGCCCACTGCTCTATAGTATGGAGTATAAAAATAAAGACAAGTATAGAGTCAATTGATACTTATCAATTGTTAATTTGTGTAAACGTTTGTGAACCTTACCACAGTTTGTGAGCAATGCCCATTTATTATCTCCTTTTTTTCCCCTTCTTTTTAACTCTGACACATTCCTTGTGCTTTTCCATGTGACCCCAATGAGATGCAAACATGTTAATTGCTGGCAAAGGAGTTGCAGTGTATGTCCACTTAAGTCTAAGTGCTACAAATAGCACATCAGTCAGAAGGGAAATGTGTCAGGGCTGAGTTCATCATGAGTAATCCGTAGGGTAAAATTGTATTGTAGTGGGGAGGTGGGGAACGTAATCGCTTCCAGGGCTGAAGGTGTAATTATTATGTTGTCTTCTCGGTCCATGGTCATTTTTATTTTATACTAAATATTTCTATTTCAACTCATATCCTCTTTCCCCCTGTCACATATGTGAATTTCGTCAACCCTGGAGAACCCACGGGGTCAAATTTGGCCCCTATAAATTCTGTTACTCAAATAACAAAGACCTTTTTTTTTTTTTTTACAAATTTAACTTCAAAAGTCCAGAGTGCCACTTCTGACCCCTGCATAGGGCCATCTAGTGGATGAATATTGCACTTACATGAGCCAGAGTGGTGGTGACAAGATGGCTGGCAACATGCTGTTTTGTTGAGCTGGAAATCAATCCAAACAAAACCATCTTCTCAGCTAACCATCAGATGGTAAAATTGTGTTTTTTTTTTTTGTTAATCTATTTCATATCATGTTGCAGAATGCCTAGGAGTATGTTTTTATATACATATATATATATATATAAATATATATATATATATATATATATATATATATATAGATAAATTAGCAACTCTGAGCTAGTTAAAAAAAAAGGAGTTAAAATTGAAAAAACATATATTTTGGTGTTCAGTGAACTTATAACAGTCATTTAATGTATAATTCATAAATTTCCAAAGAAGAAAAGGGTTCTTGGGTTCTCCAGGGTTAAAATGTGTTTGTTATGGCATTTTTCACATCCACTTGCATGTTTGAATTGTTAAATTGTGTCGGAGGGCAATTGTTGTAGAAGAATTTGGCTTAATGGATCACAGAGTTGCAAGTAAACTTTCCTAAAGATTTTTTTTGCAATCTGTCATTGTTTATTTCTCTAGCACATAACGTTTTCATAATATTAATAATAATATAAAAACAATAATATGTACTATATTTATATTTAGTAATATTTATGAATGACGAGTTAGCTTCAGCAACAGGTGGAATGTTTTACGCACACAAATTTAAAAACAAAAATATCTCAAAAACTTGATAATGATATAGAAAAAAAGTAAATCAATGTTTTAAATCAGCATCAAAAATACGTTGGGACTCATAAAGTCATCTCTGATTGAAATATGCTGTTGATCAGTCATTCAAGCCTGCCCACGCACTTCCCGTGTTGATATCACAAGGCAATGATTTACTACACACGGTGATTTCTAGAGTAGAGGCATCAAATGTCATTGTGCAGTCAGCCAGCACTGTCGAAAGACCATTAGAGGTCAAAGCACAACAGAGCACACATGAAAATGGTGGCTGGCAACAGATGCACGTGAGCTCTGTTACGCTGTTAAGCGCCACAGAGGCAGCCTCATTTATCCTCCACAACCACTGCTGCCAGAGTGTAATGCATTGTTAGAGATGCTGCTTGCATGCTGTTGCTCTGCAGAGGTTTTGAACTTCATCTCCATCCTTCCTGTCACGATGTCCGTAAACGGTATCAGAGCCGAATTTGAAAAGGGCTGTGAAAAGTGATTTATTTTTGCGTTGAAGAAATGTGCAAAATGTATCGTCTGGCAAGAGAACAAAATATGGACCAGTGCAAGCTGTGTCTGCAAGCTGAGAACAGGGTGCGAGCACTGTGTGAAAGATGTTTCCCGCATGTGCTTTCATTTCTGTTTTCAGTGTTTTTATATCCTTACAAGAAGTGAACCAAAATGTATCGAGAGCAACATCTCAACATTGAGTATTATGCAAATATACAAAGAGATGATTCAATTCTTCATCCAATCCTTTTTTTATTATTTGTAAAAATGGCACATATATACTAATATCTGCACATTTTACAAACCTTGTTTTTAATAACTGACTTGATTTGAACAAAACGAAAATTCAAGTATTTTATTGATTATAAAATCTGTTTATTTCATTTTATTTTGAAAAACTGTGATTGTATGAAATACAGTACCTTAGAGATTTTGCTTGTTAGATCATTAGGTATAAATGAATGTAGCCTAAATACAATTATCCAATCAAATATTGTAAATTTAAAGCTACTGTACCCCCCAAAAATTATATTTTGAATCGTTACTGCCACCCGTGGCCGGAAAATGAAACTGCATTTTCACTTCTTCATGTACACAATGCGCATATGACATCACAGCAGACAAAGGGCGGGAAATTCAAACCCGAATCCTGTCTGAAAACAATCGGACAGAGGTTTGCAGGAGTTCCCTTTATGGACAGCTAAGGTGTTAATCTACTAATTAAAAATGTTTCAGTCATAAATGGTCAAGTAAAAAGGCTATTGTAAAGATATTTTGGGCAAATTGTTACAAAGTGCATCTTAAATCATTAACGAGCAAACTCACAAGTGCAAAAACATGTCTTCAAGTCAAATTAACACCATGATAATATCCACCTTCACCAAGTTAAATGAGCATGAGGGTACTCTTTTGACTAATTAAAAACAAACAAAATCATTCAATGCTATTAACTTGTGTAACTGGACTTTTTTTTTAATATCAACTGGCACACAAAGTACACTTCTGTGTACATCTTAACATTACAATTTGCTATTGATGTGATGTTTTCGACTAAGAGGACAAAAAAAGCTTGCTGGAATGCTGCACAATGTAAACGTACATTTGGCATTCAACCAGCAACATTTGCAAGAGCCAATTTGTCTCCACATGCTGGACTTGAAATTCTTGAAGATCTCATAAGATGTGCTGCAATTCTTTCTAATGGACATTTTGGCTGGCGCTTCAAACTTCAGGAAGCCAGTCATGCATTTTCCAGGAAATCTTGCAAAGGGGTGACCGCAAAGTATACAAACATCTTTGAATTTTTGTAGCGTAAATCAAATACCGGCAAATGTTGAAGAGCACAATATTTAATCTTCAGGAAGAACAATTTTACCAAAACGCTGACTATGCAATAAAATCTCAGGTTGTTGCTGTGGAGTAGAGAGCAGGCAGATTTTAATCCGATTGGGTGGCTCCTAGTAGCCAGTGTGTGCATGTGTGAGACCTCTTACCATAATCTAAATGAAAGCAAATGTGAACTTCTCATGGCTTTCATTACATTCACAATTTTTTTAAATTTCTTTATTTGTTTCATTTCTCAAGGGGATGGGCTAGTCATGGCTGAGCTGTGAACAAGACTCATTTAATTAATAGTACACTTGAAATATCTCCCAAGAACAACAATTACACAAACTTCTTTAAAAGTGTTTGGGTAGCCTTGAGCTGGGAAAAAAAAAAAAAAACACTTCAGATCTGAGTCCATTGAGAAAAGAATGCTAATGAAACAACGGCCCCTTGATGGATCTATGCTGTTCCTCAGGATTCGAGAACTGTGTTGCGGTGCGTCCAGTGCTTGAACACTTGCCAGGCAGCGGTGATTACATGCTTGAATGTATCTCAAAGCTGTGTGCTGAGTGACAGCCTCAAGGTGCCGCTGAATCATTGATGAACCGCATTAATGGTGCATGGCCGTTTTTCAGACTGTTGTTAAGTCAGGAAGTTCTGTCTCACCAGTGTTCTGTCACACTCTGTTATCCTGTGGGGTGTGGGGAAGCCAGAGCGAGTTTGATTTGCACACTTAGGCTGCTTCCGTTCCAGTGTTCATGGGGCCACTCAAGGATGATAAAATACAGTTGCCGCAAGCCGTGGTGAGCCTGCAGGCTGTTCGCCAGAGGATTTTAATTAGTTTTCTTCCCTTTCCCTATTTCCGTCTTCTAATCTACATTTGCGTGCATTCTTGCAGTCACTATTGTCATTACAACAAAGGAGTGTACACTTGGAATGACATTATACACTATTTTTAAGGTTTTCAATCATACGTAAAGTTGTTCAAATTTGCAACCTGCTGGCTGGTGGAACTGATTTTCCAGTGCTTAACCCTGGAGAACCCAAGAACCCTTTTCTTCTTGGGAAAATTATGAATTATACATTAAATGACTGCTATACAGACGCTCCCCACCTTACGAACGAGTTACGTTCCGGACGATCGTTCGTCAGGTGAATTTGTTCGTAAGTTGCTTCAGTGCTATATTTTGTATTATAATTTATGTTTAAAGAAAGAGAATACGTACAGTACTGTACTACGTATGTTAGAGAGAGAGAGCGAGACACACACACACAGTATGTACATGTACGTAATAAGATAAATAAAATGAAGTTTAACTTACTTTTGGAAGATGTACTCGATTAAGGAGATGATGGAGGAGGAGGAAGAGGAGGATTTTATATCATGAGAGATTCTTTGTCGTCGCTGGAATCGGCTTCAAAAGTTATTTCCTGCTTCATGACCGGCGTTTCTTCCTCCTCCTCCTCGCCACGTTGCTCAGCCTCCAATGAGCTCTCACAGCGCCAATCGTCGGTATTAGCGGCGGAAAGAAGCACTACGCGCAATACAAAATCTAACTTACAGCATTTCTTTCCAAACATTTTTCGACATACTGTACGCGCAGAAATGTTCGGATGTACCGTTGTTCGTAACACGAATGTTCGTAAGTAGGGGAGCGTCTGTAAATTCACTGAACACCAAAATATGTTTTTTCAATTTTAACCCTTTATTCCCTCATTTAGGATTAGGGCGAAATTTGACCCTTTTGGGATTTAGGGGTACCATTTCGAAAAATCAGAATAACAAAAACTGTCAGTAAACTATTTAGAATTTAAGAAAATAATCAATCAAATACACCGCTACATTGAACAATATATTTTTTTTGTTTTATTTGTTGCATTTTAGAACTGGATTTTGAATGTACAAACACACTTTGGCCAATGGAAACAAGAACAAAAAAAAAGGTATTTGTTATTTGAGTAGCAGAATTTATAGGGGCCAAATTTGACCCCGTGGGTTCTCCAGGGTTTTAATCATAAACAAGAGGCTCAACCAACACACATGGCCTGCAAGCACTCAACGTTTGTTACATGTTGCTGCGCAGGCTTGATAACCTTGCACCCACTATGCCTGAGCGCAGAGATTATAGATGAGATCAACTTTAATTGACTTTTATAATCTGATTTTGGATAGGGGGGGTGGGGGGTTGCAGATCATGGATTAAAGTTGTCGTGGCTGCACAAGCAAGCGGAGGATCAGGCACCTGTTTAGCTGCGTAGGCCTAAAGGACAGTGGAGGCGTGTTCCGATGGAACATGTCAGTGCTAATCCAGAACAGGCTAAACTGCATTGTATGTTAATGGCTCTAATGAATTGTGCTGTCAAAGGGCTGGTCACATTGTGGTGCTGTGGAAGCAGTGTAATGAAGTGGCCCACCGTGCAATATGATTACAGTTAAAATTATAAGTGGCCTGGAGGAAATGCATTTCCTGAAGAAGGCTGTTCCTGTCCCCAGCTGACATCCGATTGGCTATGCAACAGATTTGACTTGGTCAGGACAGAGAGTTCAACAAGGGACTTGCAACTAGTCACAGGCAGGCTTCATTCAAATAAACTATTCATTAGATTCCTAAATTGACAATACCCGGGAACTTGGATTAGTCTCTTGTGCATAGACAAATTATATCGTGCATTTATCAATGTGTATGTGTGTGTGTGAGGGGGAATTACACGAGCCGGACAGGAACTCAGGCGTCGGCATCAAGATAGCTCCGGTATATTTCAAAATAAAACCGTATAAAAATGTAAAACTTAACAATCATTTTGATTGAACTAAAAACAGAGGAAGTAGAATCCCAATTCCTATTTACACAGAAACTAATTCAGATTTGGGTTTGTCACTTATCACATCACTAGCACTGTCTGCTTTATTTTATATCTTTATTTTTCCAAATGCTTAAATGTCAATTAGCACAAAATGTGCTTCAGGACCTTGTGCATATTCTCTTCTCACATCCAAGGTCCTGATGAAGTTTTTTTTGCATTTGTTTATTTAGTAGATTGCATTTCCTTTGTTTACAAGGCTGAAAGTTGGGAAAAATATAAACATCTGCATTTTTTTTTTGGGGGGGGGGGGGGTTCAGTAATGTTTTTGAGTACGACTTATCATGTTTTGAGATCTGCATTTATGTAATGCTTAAATGATGTGTATTTTTTACATTAGTTTATTCAGATGGAATGTATAAATATACTGGTCCCTTTAAATTTCAAAGATGAACAAGAAAGCTCCTTTTTTCAAAGCAAATCTCGTCTGCTTTGGTGCTGAAAATAGGAAGGATCAACAAGCTCTAAAAGCGTTAATATCTCCTACTGGGCTGCTAGTAAATCCTGACTGTATGCTGTGTGTGTGAATGGGGTGTCCTGCTGTTAAAGTTTACCTCCCCTGCTTCTGGGGCTTCAGTCACAACTGATTCATAGCGCTGCTTTTCAGAAAGCTGCAAAGGTGATGATGCAAGTCTGTTCACTTTCATTTTGGCAACAGTCCATGGGGCTGCTACAATGTCTTTTAAGCAGTCCCAGTTTGAAAGCACAAAACATGCTGAGGATAATAAAGCTCAAGCAGTCGAGGGAAAATGGCGTGCACACGTCGTCGCTACAAGCGGCGGAGGCACTGTCGATTCAAGTTCATGACATCAGCTTTGGGAAGTTACGCCATGCACACCTCAAACTATGCCGAATCCTTCAGGCGGCATTCCCATGATCATTGCGTTACTGACAGTGAAGCAGGAGTTCTTCTTTTACGCTACATAGTATCATTCATACCAAAATTAATCTAGACTTTAGAGGGTAAACAAATCTGCATGGCGATTTAGGATTGCATAGGCATCTCAGCAAAAAATCGGTCTACATGAATATATGAATATATCCCCAAAAGGTCGAATTGAAATCCCAGGTTAACTCATTCACTGCCATTGACGGCTATAGACGTCAAAAATTCATTTGAACTATTTCTATTAGTTTAACATTTTTTCCCACTTTTGTTAACAAGAGTATGAAAACCTAGATTTTTTTTTATTGTATTAGAACAGATATAAAATTTGTGATTAATCGTGAGTTAACTAGTGAAGTCATGCGATTAATTACGATTAAAGATTGTAATATAATCTTTTCTTTAAAAAATATATATATTAAAAAAAGTCATTATTCTTATTTTTTTTTAAATATTATTTTTAAGAAAAGATTACTAAAAATCAGGGGCGTCAAAAAATTTAAATTTTTAATTGTAATTAATCGCATGACTTCACTAGTTAACTTACGATTAATCACAAAATTTATATCTGTTCTAAATGTACAAAAAACACATTTCTACGTTTTCATACTCTTGTTAACAGAAGTGGAAAAAATGTCAAACTAATAGAAGTAGTTCAAATGAATTTTTTACGTCTATAGCCGTCAATGGCAGTGAATGAGTTAATAGTAGGACCTGAAGGGTTTCCTAAAAGTACGTAACAATCAATGCTGTCTCATATCTGCTTGTTTAAAAGTAGCTGCAGTATTTTTGATTGGTGGTCGCTGGTGGTGTTTCTGCCGGGGCGGTGCTGTAAAAATACATGTATTTATATTATAAATATGTAAAATATAATTTATTTATATGTAAGGAAGTCACAGAGTGGGGTGGAACTATTCACCACTGTTCCATTCTTTCTCAATTTGTGAATAATAACACTCAACCGTGATTTGCTGGAATCCTATAAAGCTTTAGGAATGGCTTTGAAACTCTTTCTTGACTGATACAGTAGATGTCAAGTACTTATGTACTTTTTCATCTATTGTTGAATGAATGTTTATTTAATTGTTTAATTTTGTAGATTTTTTTTAAATAGAACGGACAGGTTCTATTTAGGTGACTTCTTGGTTGATCAGGTCTGAGGGTAAATGGACCGGAAAATGTGATTAGCCACAATAAATTCATGATTTAACAAGGGCTGCTTTTTTCAGAAAGGGTCAGGTAGCTTTGAATAGTTTTTTCCCCCCCTGTTAGGGAAGAGCCCTGGGTAGTCATTGGTTTCAGGTGTACCACCAGGATGCTGATTAAGCCCCCTACCCAGTTAAAAAGGTCTAAACTGTGTGGCAGGCTGACTGTCTGTTTGCTTAATTGTTTGAGTTAGTCCAGGGGTAGGCAACCCTGGTCCTCGTGAGCCGCAGTCCTGCGTATTTTAGATGTCTATTCCTCCAACACAGGTGATTCAAATGATCAGCTCATCAGCAAACGCTCTGGAGAAGACTGATAACGAACCTCACCTGCATTGGAGGAGAGAGACATCTAAAACATGCAGGACTGCGGCTCTCGAGAACTAGGGTTGCCGATCCCTGTGATAGTTAGTCAGTTCCAATACCTCTTTTGTGTATTCGTATCGCTGTCGTTCAGGTTTTTGCATTGTTAAGTACCGTAGCTTTCGCCATAATTCAACCATTCATTTTTCTGCCATTTCTCATTCGTGTGACTTCGGACCTTCGCCTTAATTCGACAATTCATTCATTTAGCCATTTCTTATTACTGTTGGACCATTTGAAATTTAAAAAAAATGGCTTGAAACGATTACTCGATTATCAAAATAATTTTTAACTAATTTGATAACCGGTTACTTGTGGATTAATTTATTAATTTTGACAGCCCTAGCCAAAAAGTAAACAAAAGGTTACTCCAGCTGAGTATCTCAGACAGAAAAAGTACCCTTGACTGATATGCCATGAGCACGAACCACTCCGTCATACATTCACTGCATATGATACCTGGCGGATGCCATTTTTTAACCAGCCAAAGCACACACGCAGAGCAAGAGCGATGAGTATTGTCTTCACTGGAGCCTAATATTATTGAGACACCTATGATTAACTCCATACATTCACCATACCCGTTCCCAGTATTGTATACACGTTCGCCTCTCAAAATAAATATGTTTTACTGTCTTCACTGAGTTGAATATGAAGAGAAGACCAGATAGGCAGCCGATGCTAGGCTAAAACCCGTCTACGTGGCGCCCATATTGAATGGGCAAGTTCCCATCAAAGCCTTTAAGTAATGTTGGCTTTAAAGGTAGGTGCGTTTTGTTGGAAAAACGCTCCTTAAGTTTTCCGCGTGTTCGTAATGTTGATTTTTGGATATCAGACTGGAGATCGGTGAACAGGTCCTTCGAAGGATTTATTTTACAGAAATTTCTGGACACAGACAAGAGTTTAAACTTCATTGGCTGAGCCTGTGGGCGGTGCAACATCATTTAACAAGAGTCTTATCGTCGTCGTTCTTTGTGCCCAAATCGGAAGTTAGATCATCATTTGAGATGCCATATATAAACAAATCAATTTTACTCATCAAGAACAAGGATACTATTTGTCCTGCTTATCAAAAAACATACTGTATATATACAAGGTGGCTCAACTGGGCTGGCGGGCTTTCTAGCGCCTTCTTTTGATGAGCCGCCACTAATTCCGATTACTAGCTAAAGCTGGCGAACCATTGGTCAGGGTCCGACTCCAAATCAAACTGGGATACTTTTCTTTTTTGTTAGCTTCTTTCTTCTCTACAAGCAGAAGGAACATCCCTGGTATTCTTTGTGATGTGGCACAGATCTTTTCTTCTTCTTTTACCCATACTACAAGATAGATGAGCTCCTTCACTTGGGGCAGCAGCTCACTCAGTAATAATTCACACAGTTTTCCGTTAAAGGAGGAGCTGGATGTGCGTACAGTCATCCCAACTGCTTCACGCCTGGCTGTAACCGGCTCACTACCAGTCAGCAAAGCAAACACACCTCTCCCCTAGTGCATCTTGCTTTTTCATAATATGTGTCTCCAGCTCCTTTATCTTCACCAGATCTTTTGTCTGAACCCGAGACTCTGTCAATAATAGGATCCTTCACATCCTTTTTATAGTCCCCCATATCATTCATGTATCAACAGATCTTCTGTGATGTCCATACTCATATCTATATATATCATTTTTCATCTCTAATTCACACTGTCTGAATGATCTGAGACTCTGGGGTAGACCTACAAAAAATGATGGGATTGTGGCGCTGCCTTGAGGTCTGCCTGGAGGAGCTGGCTGGTTGAGGACAAGTGGGTTATCTCCGGCCACATAGCAGCCAAAGCTGGATGGTTTCTTTTTGTTTCGGTAATGCAACTGTCAAAAATTCTCCGTGACCTTTACACATCTTGATGGTTGTGGGGAGATGTTATTCACATATTACACTATGCAGTACTATTTCAAGTACGTAATTTAGCTCACCAAATAAGAAGCTTAATTTCAACACATTTTCTTGCTGGTGCCATTGGCATTTGTTCTCCATCAACACCATTCCATATCATTGTAATTAAGCGACTTTCATTGTCCTTCTATGACATCGCTGTGAGGGTAAATATAAACTTAATATTTGCTTGTTAAACATTCATTAACAAACTGGGTGAAGCTGTTTGATATGTCGGAACCGCTTATGCTCTGTCTTGTCATTGAAAATACATTTGCTATGCAATTCCCAGCCATCTTCTTCCTGTTTCCTTTTTCTGTTGTTTGTAGCTTTTTTATTGTGCCATTGAAAGTCAAACGCAGTCTATTTCAGGAGATGAATAAGTTTGCTCCCTCTCTGCAATTATTCATCTGTTTTAGGAGTTACATGTTCTCACTTACAGGCTGAATCAAGATTCAATTCAATTTTGAAATGGGTTATATTTCAAAAGAGCCAAGAGCTACAAGTGAGCTAGCAGTTCAGTTAGCAGTGTGGCTAACAAGTCACAGTTACATGTTACATGTTCTCACTTACAGGCTGAATCAAGATTCAATTCAATTTTGAAATGGGTTATATTTCAAAAGAGCCAAGAGCTACAAGTGAGCTAGCAGTTCAGTTAGCAGTGTGGCTAACAAGTCACAGTTACATGTTACATGTTCTCACTTACAGGCTGAATCAAGATTCAATTCAATTTTGAAATGGGTTATATTTCAAAAGAGCCAAGAGCTACAAGTGAGCTAGCAGTTCAGTTAGCGGTGTGGCTAACAAGTCACAGTTACATGTTACATGTTCTCACTTACAGGCTGAATCAAGATTCAATTCAATTTTGAAATGGGTTATATTTCAAAAGAGCCAAGAGCTACAAGTGAGCTAGCAGTTCAGTTAGCAGTGTGGCTAACAAGTCACAGTTACATGTTTACATGTTCTCACTTACAGGCTGAATCAAGATTCAATTCAATTTTGAAATGGGTTATATTTCAAAAGAGCCAAGAGCTACAAGTGAGCTAGCAGTTCAGTTAGCAGTGTGGCTAACAAGTCACAACAACAATGGAAGAACATATGTGCCATAGACTACCATGACCAAGCAATAATTGGGGATAATTTTTTTGGCAGCTTGTTTTCTCTTGGCTCAAAACACTGTTATTAAATCCAGTAATGTTGACTGATGATTTAATATCTCTACTGCTCTATATTCACCCACTGTTTTGGCCTAAAAACCCTTCACCCTGCACTTTTATTGCAACTTTGTTCAGTTGAAGGTCATGTCTCTCACAAGCTGTGTGCCAATGAGATAATGATAATTAATGTATGGGAGTAACCAATTCTGCAACATCCTTACTTAATCTGACCACAGATTTGTAGATAAAATTGTTTGATACGGTTTCCCATTTTGTAGTCATCTCCATCCATAGTCCAGTGTCCAATATTTGCCATAGTATCAGTCCATCAGAATGGAAACCATCATTGTGTCTGTTTCTCAATGCAATAGATCTAATACAAACCTCATAATGTTATTTATTATAATATGTGTACTGTGTTTTGAGTTAGATCACAGTAGTGCTGTGCTGATAATACTTAATGACCACCGCCGGTAACAACACTCCTTTGAAAAGGACAGAAACATTCATTTTCTTTTGCAATATGCCTTTCTGGCTTCCCAAAATGCAATATGTAAACTCCTGGGTAGCTTGTTGAATCAACAGGGTCCTTTGTCTTTGGAGCTGAATTGGACAGCATATCATAACTACTACTTTTATGTTTTATATTCAAGCTTATGTATAGCTTTTTGTTACAGCTGTTTTTTTAAAGTGCTTTATAAATGAATTTGGGTTGAGCATTTTATGGGATTTTGCTTATTTTTATTCCTCAAGAAACTAGGATGATTATATTTTCATTTTTTAAAAAAAAAAAAAAGAAAGACACTCGGGATACTTAAATGGTACTCAAAGTTTATTCAAAGATGTGTTAATAACAGCAACTTTTGAAATCTTACTTGACAGATGAAGAAATAATGACATAATCTTGTAAGCCCAAACTTTTTTGCTCCCATGATGGACCTTTATTTATTTATTTTTAATTGGGATGGATCACATGGATCAAAACAAGTTTGGCAACGTAGGGCATTATCAGTGAGCTCCTGAAAAAAAAAAATAATAATAAAAATCAGTGAGCTGAAGTTATGTGACGCCGATTAAGCTCAGGAGCTTATTTTATCACTTAGGAAGTGAGGTATGTAAAATGCCTACTTTTTTCTTTAAAAAACAAAATATTTTTTAATGTATAACAATAATAACATGCACACATGTAAAAATGTAAAAGATGTTAAAAAAAAAAAAAAAAGTCGACATATCCGGGCATAAAAGGACATTTGGTCAACCTACCTGAAATGAAACCTCCGAAATTATTGTCACATGCTGACATTCCTCTAATCTCCATTTTGCTCCCTCTATTCCCCAGGATCTGAAGAAGGTGTTGTCTTTCCCCCCATACCCAGCGGAGTTTTTGCACCCGGTCGTGTATGCCTGCACGGCGGTCATGCTGCTCTGCCTCTTTGCTTCCATCATCACATATATAGTGCATCACAGGTAAGAGGATTCACCCCTTTAGCAAATATTATTCATTATATTTCAACTAAAATTATCTATTAGGGATGCACCAAAATGAAAATCTTTGGCCGAAAACCGAAACACCGAAAAAAAATTGTGCCAATTTTTACTATCATTGCATTTATTATAATTAATTAAAATTATATTTTTATAAAATATTTATTTAGCAGTGGCATTTTAACAAAGCACAATATAAATTAAAATGTGCCCACAGCGCAGACATGTTAGCTAATGTTACATTAAACACATTTTCTGGCGGTACCATTGCACTTTACAGTCAATGTAGTTCGCACAGGCGGGCATGGATGCGTGCGGCGGGACAAGGTACGGCGCACTTAAAATCCGCACATTCAAATATTTGCCAACGTTTCAAAACGAATAAATACATTTGTTCGCACCAGCTGATCGGCTTCGGGAACGGACTGCAAAGTCACACACAGCGTCCTGTACATGTCTGTCACCCGGAGATAGCGGTAAGTGTTTCCGTGTTTAATACTGTTGATAGTTATACAGTAGTGCTAGCATTAGCTGAAGTATTTAGCACGGCCACCAGGATGCCGGTGAAAAAGTGGAACCTTTGAGAGGGGCTCTTAGAAAAAAAAAAAAAGAAGGAAAGGCGCTGCAGGAGAAATAGTGGCTCACCTGTACTGCAGTTGACCCGCTTAAATGTTGTACACCAAGCCACGCCCCTCTCCTCTGGTGTGGGCAATGACCCCGGGAGCTGCCGCGACCGACCGATGCAAACTCACACGGTGAAAAGCCAGCGAGAAGCGAGGTTATTTTGCTTGCGTCACCACAACATCCTATTTCGGCCATATTCTTTCGACTTTTAATTTTATTTCGGCCGAAAATTTTCAGTGGCCAAATATTCGGTTCATCACTATTATCTATGTGTCAAGGCTCATGCTTACCATTATTCGAAGATTAACAAAAAATATATATCATTTAAAGCAAAATTTGTTTTCCATCACGGATGCCCATTTTAGAATCTCTCCCTGCTTCATCCCCCTTGTCACTCCTCAGTACTAAACACCATCTCTGTTTCGGAACACTTTAGTTGTGTAATATCACTCAAGCTGATCGTCAGTCTGTGAAGCACTAACAGGGTGATAAATGGGAAAACGCGAGAGGGATTGCTCAAGGCTAGACACAGTCGATTATGCATTGTGCAATTTGTTTTTTCTCCATTCATATTGCATATGCACTTACGCATATGCTAAAGGGTTAATTAAAGCAGAGGTTCTCAAGTGTTTTCTGTCATGTTCCCCTTTGAAGTAATTAAGTGTATTTTTGTCTCTCCTATATTTTGTAATATATTGCTTTTTTTTGTGCAAGTTTCACTCTCTTTGAATGTGAAATCACAAAAAAAAAGAGATCTTTTTTCTTTATTGTCATATATATGAATCTTGGGAATTAAATAAAAATGCTTACTACTGTTCTTTATTGTGTTCCACATAGAGTACATGCTCAGTAAGGCGAGTTGCTTTTTTGGTTCTGATTTAGGCTTAGATGAAGTTTAATAACACGTCCCTAATCCCTCTGTTCTCAATCCGTTGTTCTCAATTACATTGAAACAATTGTTTTCATTTCATTATAGGCTAAAATGGTAGTGTTTCTATCATAATAATAAAAACAAGGACATATTTTATCAAAATGGGTGTGTTTGTTAAAAAAAAAATACTTTTAAATCTTGAATTCCTCTATATTAACAACTTCATTGGTTTTCCCATGATCTACAATTGATATTTTTCACCTGCGATTAGAAATCCTTTATTTAATTAGGTTCATGTTGCAATGTCGTTTTCAAAATGCATAGTCTTCTTGTGTCTGAAGTTTTGCAAAAAAAATAAATAAATTTCACCCCTTCACAACCAAAGTTCATGAGGTGCAAAACTAATAATCACTAACAAACATGCCAGCATTTTTAACAAACACAGTTTGGATTAGAAATAAATCTCTTAATGTGTGTTTCATATCCAAATGATGGTGTTATTAAACGACCACTGTGATAATGAGTGACTGTACTGTCAACAAAGCTGCTGGAGGCAGCGACAGCTACGTGCGGTCTGCAACATGCCCTACAAACTGGGCAGGTAAAATATAAATAGTTTTTTTTTTTTTTTTTTACGTTTTACCATTTGTCAGCATAATGCAAGAAAATAATCATACATGCTTTATAACTGCAACTATAACTAACTGTTTTTACAAGTGCTATTAGGAAATTTAGGGGCACTGAGCACTACTAAAATGGGTCTAAATGTGCCCATGTGCTAACCAATTGAAATGACTATATAACCATAGTGTTTCTGAGTGTTTCTCTGTCTGTAATATGAAACCGTTTTGTTTGTACTTTAGGTTCACATTTGAAGGTGTATTTACACATTTTTAAATGTATTTAAGAAATTAAATTACTTTTCCTTCATGAAGTATTAAAAAGCCAACATTGATACTATAAGAAAACTCCAACTCCAGAAAAAAAGGGGAAAAAATAAAATTAAATTAAAAAAAAGAAAAGAAAAGAAAAAGAAAAAGAAAACTCCATGTAAAACATTTTTAAGACACAGTACATTTTTATAGATGGCCTATCTATAAATAAGTTTTATACGTGTTTTAAGGCCATCCATTGAATGAGCACATGTAATCGGTTGGGGAAGACTATTCCAAAAGGTTAGAGACAAAAATACTATAAAGCTTGGTCCCATTTTGATATGTTGTTGGAGTGTGAGACACACAATAGTCAGATTGAGTTTTAAATGGGATATATTATCAAAATGTAATTACTGGAATACACACATTTGTGTCTCTCGAGTGCCTGCCCACACTTCCCTTCAATAGTTGGCACAACCAAGTTTTTTTTCTTCCTTTTTTCCTTTCTCTGAGCTATGTTAGAAAATGAGACTTTAAGCAAGTCATTCCGATTTTGGCTAATTAAAGTAAGGATTAGTGAGCAGTTACCTAAATGAAGATCCGCAATTTTGGACTGCAGTAACTTTTTCTTTGAGTAAAATTCAGTTTCGGGCTCAAAACATGACACAAGAAGACATCTTAATTCATCCCCTGACTCTGAGGGAAGGGGTTGTGCAGGGTTGCAGGTTAATGTACTTGACCCAATGAAAACCCAGTGCAGAGCCTATGAAGGCCTTCTTCCAGGGAGGCCAGCAGCCAGCTTGATTTATGGCCTCTTTGCTGGATGCAGTTCAATACCTGGACTGTGGTAAAGGCTACAGTATGAAGGCTGGCCCCAGACACCCATCATAGCTCACTGTTGCCAATGCTTCATCTAGAGTTGGCTCGAGTGTTACTGAATCACAATTTTGGACTGTGACAATTTCCAGGTTATATGATAGCTTATATTGTGAAACTGACTACTGTGAATTCAACAGAGCTAGTTCACACAGGAATGATGTTAAAAGACTCAAACTGTATGTTGCTGTTGTTTGACCTATTCAGCCTATTCTCTAACAGCTAAGTGGGTTAAGTGACTTGCCCATGGCTGTGTCACCCTGGCCTCAACGCAAATATAAGTACATAGTTTTATAAGAAGCTTCAATTGATCTAGTGAACCGGAAACAATCCTAATTCCCCTTTGAGTCATCACGGAATGATTCCTGTTTGTGTGCACATACAGTACCACTCTGTGTTATGACGTTAATGACACGTTGCGATGCGCATCGCCTCAGGTTCATCACTTTAAGACAAATTGAAATTAGCTATTATAGTTAGAGTTACTGTTCCTATTTTATGTCACTAGTGGCATGACTTTAGTAACCTTCTGCAAGATGAATTCTCGCGGTATTTGTGAGTTCACAAACTCCGAAGAATACATTTTTTACAGAGCCCGTTGATCTCCACCGATCGGTTCGGAGCAATCACAGAGTGTGTTTGGGGTGTGATACGCAGCTGTGATGAAACCAGGAAGCCAGCGCCGATGCCGAGGCAAACAAACAAACCTAACATGGTCGAATGCAATTAATTGTGTTCTTGCAGAATTACTCACCATTTCCTTGTTGAATGTTGAACAGCGAGAGGCGCTTGGTGCATTTTTAGCTGCTAAAGATGTTTGTGTTTTTTTCCCCCCTTCAACGAGAACAAAGACAACATTTTCATCCGTGGCCGTGATTGGTCAAAACAAACGTGCACAATGCCGCATGGTCCAATCAGCTTGAAGCATTGTACAGAATATTCCACCTTTCCCGAGCAAGTCACCGTGGAGAAGTATCAGGTTGATATTGTGGAGAACTCCCTTGAGTGAATCACAATGTTAATCTCGCTATTGCCAGGTTGTGACTTTAGTGGAGGTAGAGTAGATCCACTAAGTGACAATGCGATTTTGAGTGGAAACGATCATTGTGCCCTGAGATTGACTGGCGACCATTTTTTTTTAATGCACCACACACACACTTTTATATACACTGGGTGGGGTCACATTCACGGTGTAGGGGTAGTAACAGGGTTAGTTCTCACTAGGTATGCTGGTGTGACGACCGGGACCTTTCCCTGCCGGGCCTGGGGTTCTGGGGTGCCGCCCGTCCCCTGATGCTCCCTCTTTTCGTTCCCTCCCACATTGTTCCGCCTTTCCACATGAATATAGGTGGAGTGGGCGCAAAAAAAAAAGAGAGAGAGCGATGATGATATGTTGACTCAGGAAGGCTGCCGAATGAATAATACTGAGCTCTAAAGAAAAAAGGAAAATAAATTACTCTCGGCCAATCCGGGGTGTAGTTCACTTTTTGTCCAGTCAGATGAGTACAGCACCTACTTCTTGTGACCATGAACAATAAGTCTAGTATATTATTATAGTTGTAACTGACTGGATTTAGGAGGAAATAGTGAAACAAAAATGCTTCATTATTTCTACTGAAGGAAAATTGTATTACATTTTTAATATATTACAGTAATTACACTCTTCAATACAATATTGTTTTTTACTGGTTTAGATCTCTTTATTACAAAAAATATTCAAAATTCATCTCAATATGATGTATTGCAGTTCTACACCACTACAAACTACTTTACAGTACACACATTCTTACGTAATACTTAATCCTGTAAAGCCTTTGCGCCAAACAGCAGCTCCGCGTACACTGCTCTTGACAGTAATGACAGAAAAGCCTTTTTCACACTGCACTTAGCTGGGCACACGGTCAACGAAACCACTCATTGTTTATGTAGTGGGGGGGTGGGCACACAGAATGGAGTGTTGCCGGTCAGCGCTGCAGGTGCACGTCTGCCGCTACGTTAAGGCAAAAAAAATTAGATTTGTGAGTGTCGGCAACGTGACGTCAGATAAGCTTGTGGAGTGATTTAGTGCTATTTTCACAAGAATGGACAATGGAGGAAGCCTTAATAAATGTGGTTTCACAGAGCCCCGCACAAAGGTTTACAGCCAGTGACATGTTTAAGAAAACACAGCATGCAATATTTTTTTTTTGTACTCAAAATTTTTATTTTCAACCAATTTCACTGTCATTTGTTTTAATCATGGTTGATACCAGGAAGGTTTGAAGTTCTTTCACTTAGGTGAACAAAAATGTGGAGTGGAGACATATTTACAAATAATCTTCACATTTTAGTGACGAAGTTTTGGTGATGGCAATGTGTTATCTAAGATAAATTGACTCCATTTTTGCTTTGAGACTTGCTAATTTCCTCTATATTGGTCTTTCTTTTGGCAGTGCAATCCGCATCAGTCGGAAGGGATGGCATATACTTCTCAACTTCTGCTTCCATACGGCTCTGACCTTCGCTGTGTTTGCCGGCGGCATCAATCGAATCAAATATCCCATCATATGTCAAGCAGTAAGTGCTATCCGTTTTTGTTTATTGAGGTGTCAGAAGTGAAATCAGTCTGTGACTGGGAAACTTTTATACAATAAGAAAATCACGATATTAGCACATTTGCTTTATGATATTTGCAAATAGCAGCCTTCTTCCTAAATGTATTGTTCCAAATTGTGAGTTCATTTATCATAGTTATTTTTTTAATATGGTACATGGTTTCATAAACGAACCTGAGATTTTATTCCTAAAAAAATATATTTTCAATATTATTGTAATGAATCCAAGGCACGGTGACATTAGGCAGTTTAAACAGTTGTTCTCAAACTTTTTCAAAGAATATAAACCAACTGACTGTACTTAATAATGATGAATAATTTTTAACATTTAACCAAGCTGTGTATGCTACAAGTAAGAATTCTCCAAAATGTTAAATGCCTGCTTTTTGAAAAAGAACACAAATGAAGAGAAGCTTTTCTGCTACAATTACACTGTAAACAAGATGTCCTTTGATTTCACGAAACGTACAACAGTTTACCATATTTTAATGTACAACTGGAAAAAAAAGATTTTTTTTCAGCTGTAGGGGTATGACTTTGATTATTTCTGTTCATCATGCTTCATAAAAGAAAATCTACTGGTAAGTTGTGTATCAGTACTGTTTTTTGTTACAAGATGGCGTTTGAGATGTGATGGTATGGTTTCATTTCAGGCATTCATTGCTCAGCACTTGGCCACATACCACACTCTGCGGATTGCAACTTTTCTCTCTCCAACTTCAAATAAAACCAAATTTTACATATTTGGAGTCAAAATTTTTCACTGGCCTGCATGTTCATTGGCTGCTGCTTAAACCTGTCCAAGGCGATTTGTCAGCCCGAGTAGGCTATATTCTGGTACCTACACCGCTCCCACAGTAGCCTGATTTGTTAATGTAGCTCACTTAGATTGAACAAAAGAACCAGAACGAGTACTATTGGTTTTCAAAGCCTTTGAGAATCACTGGTGTAAAGGAATTGACTGGTCTCTATACATTAACCTGAAATCCACCAAACACCGATCAGATGAACTTGAACATACAGTAGATTGTAAGCCAGACCTTTTCATGCATGTATGACCTCCTTTCTGGATCACACACATTCCCACTCCACTCCAAAACCTTGTATCTTATTCAGGTTTTGTAGTAATTAGGTGTGTCAAAATTAGTGTGTTAATTTTAAGGTAATTTAAAGTTCCTTAAACGGCACACAAAAAAAACCGCGCAATTAATGACCGCCCCTTACTTGAAAAGCCTGTACTGGAATTCCAATCGCAACACAGCAGACACGTCCACGTCAAAATTTAGCAGTAATACATTTAAATATGTCACAATTATAATGCATTTATTTGTGGAGACTGGGGTCAAGACTTGGGTCAAGCAGAATTTCACGTTACTTCATGTTAAAGAAAAGATAGCTCTAAATATGAAAAGAGAAATGTGCTGAGCTGTCACCAATGTCTTACAAATGTAATTATGCCATCTAGTGGCAGAAAAATTACCTCAACACAAATCAATATCATATATCATATTTTTTTACAGTACAGTACATCTTTTTCATTTTAACTCAAATGTATGAATTATTATAAAATTACTAATCAATGACTAAAAGATGCAGCCATATTTCTCTTAGACATTTTTTTTCACTTTTATGTTAAGCGTATGAAAACTTTGCAAATAAATATTTGTTTTTGTTTTTTTCTGGAAAAAAATATATATATATATTTGATTGTACGTTTTATTGTATATTTAGAAGAGATATCAAATTTGCGATTAAGCGTGAGTTAACTATTGAAGTCATGCGATTAATTACGATTAAAAATGTTGATCGCCTGACACCCCTAGTTGTAATGGCTAAATTTCCCAATACTTTTGTTCATGTTGTATCATACCATTTTACAGATTACTCTGTGGAGAACAGAAACAGCACCACTAACACCCCTAACTGCCTTGTCATCACTTTGAGTGAATGAAGCAACACTAATGCACTTGGAGTACCTTGACAGGATGATGGTTCTGGTCCATTTACAGTCAACGGTGAAACAAGAACTGTTACGGTTGGCCGCTTAGTATTTTGTGGATTAAGATAGCTGCCAAATTGACATTATGGAAAAAGTGGTGTTATTAGACGGACATACTGTACATGTGCTCCATCAATGTAAACAATCCCATGCGCTATAGGGTTATTTCACATCCTAAATAGCATCCAATAATACAACATACAGTATATGAAGTTGAACATTCAGATAATATTTGATAATATAGTATCCTTCTAAAAGTGGTCAAGAAAATAGGTTTTATTTGCGCCGTCACAAAAATCAGATTTACTATTTGATCAATAGTTTCCCAATTTGGGATTTGCTTTAGAATTTCTCTTGATACCCAAATAATCTTTTGATACTAAAACACACTTTTCTCAAACCAAAAGGATCCTTTATAAATAAACATTTGATATGTTTAACATTTTAACATAATCAAATGAGCCATTGAACAGCATGGTTCGGCTGATCTTTTGTCAATAAGGACGCACCCGCTATATTGCTCTTTATGTGTGTTGGGGTTTGGAACTGGTCAAACGCTTGCAACATGTTAATGAATCACTGCTTTTGCAACTGTTGAAGAAAAATGATATTTTCTCCGCTTGTTCGTTTTCTTTCGGGTAGTGAGAATGTTGATTATCCGAATGCAGGCTGGAGATCGATGAACAGTCACTTCGAAGCTTTTATTTCTACAGAATATTCCGGGCACAAATGAGATCCAGACAATGGCTGCAGCCTCTCACTAGTGCGAAGATTTCAGAGGACTTACAACATTCTTATACTATCTTGAAGGGCCGTACCACAAAAACCCAAAGCCCCCAGCCCACCCGGAGTTCACCAGACATGAGATAAGACTTTTACAGACATCATTCAATACACATTGACTTCAAACACAGACAAATGGTCTATTGTTGTGAAAATAGAGGAGGCCCTACAGACATGACGGCACGAGCAGAAATTGCGACAGCACTCACAAAGACACATCCACAGATAAAGGTTCTACTGAGAAAATAAGTAAATTAAAACAGTTATGACTAAATCTGGGCAGAAGACCCTCTTCACAACATAAAAATGAAGACCATGTCTTTGGAAATGTTCAGCGTCAGTGACTCCGTGATTGCCTTACGGCGGGCTGCTTTGTTGTCATATGGAAAATTTGGTGAAATTACAGAGCCCTTAAATAGTCAGTCTAAAATACTTGGTGGATCTGTAGTCATTTTATTGTCCTTTTAGCTCACTGTGGTCTGCTGTCCAGCTTTTACTTACTGTCTCTCACTCAAGATTAAATACAAAAGGTGGTAGATAAAGCCTTGCTTTCAGTTGCTCCCGCATTGTGTAATGTACAATAAGTACATCTCCTTTCAATAATGTGTGTAATAAGAAATAAAATAACAGATAAATTTTAACCCAAGCGGTGGAGTTACACTAAAGAGATGCATTCTAAGACCTGGTGTTAACTGACACATCTGTTTTGAAACCACCCTGTTGGAATCTGTCATTGTCAAAGTGCATTAATAAGTGTTCACAGAGCCTTTATAAGTGATCACTGGTGGGAATTTGGTGATGATGAAACATCAACGGTGACAGAGAATCCTCCTCTCATCTCAGAAGGGGGCCAACACCTGCACTAACTGCACACTATGGAGCCGCCATGATATTGATGAACGCTGCTTTCAGTTCCATCTGCCTTCCCTCAATTGTCTGTTCACAATTATAATTATAATTATTAATTATTATTATTATTATTATTATATATAATATAATAATATATATATAATTATATATATTTTTTATATTATTATTATTATTTATTATTATTATTATTTAATATTATTTATTTATTTATTTATATAATTATATAATTATAAGCAATTCATTTAATTATCATACATGATACAATGCCTCAAATGCCTGATGTATCAAACGTATCAATATTTAAGTTTGAGAATCAATCTTAGTGATATCAGAGGCATCGACAGTATTAATCCCGCACGCAACTCCAGCGGGTATAATTACCATCTGGTCATTGTCACAGCACCCTCGGTCCTGTTTATGTTGTGTTTGCATGTATTTTGGCTGAACACTCCATGTTGTAGACGTCAGGATCTTATAAGTTTTGGATTACCCTCCGAAAAGAGATGTACGGGAAACGAACCGACCACGAGCACTGACCACCTTGTACACCTTGTACTTCTCAGCACTCTGGGCAGGTTGCATTTGTGGAATAAGACAACACTGGAGGATAATAGGTTCCCGGTAGTTTGCGATTGATTGTTCTCAAATCTTTGGCAGTTACAGTCATTTTTGTCTTCTATTCTCAACATGTTCCTTGCAACCTTGTTGTCTATTTGCAACAACACTTTTGTTTCGATAGTGCTGCATACCTCTGAAAGACTTCTGACCATTTTTTACTTTTCCAAGTGAGTTTAATCTCTTTTTTTTTATACCCCCCACATTGCCTGAGGAAAAGAAGGTGCCTAATAATTACGCACTGCTTGTTATAGGGTGTTTGATCTCCTTAGGCAACAGCATGTCTCATTACACAAATACAAATCAATTGATATGCTGAAATCCAATGAGAATTGAAATGTATACATCTTGGTGTATGAAAATATACATACAAATTATGATATGGCCAAAATACTCACTGGCCTAATAATTGTGCACACCGTATATATCTCTGCCAATGTAACTCCAGTGTAAGCGGAGATACAGATTTACGAGATCGTATGGATATACCCTCTCATTGCAAGCTGGATGTCATCAACATAAGGCGATCGATCTTATACACAAGTCTAGCCAAACAACACCTTAGTAAATCAAAACGACAGCAAACGCTTGGAGGCGCATAAACCACGAGAAGAGAGAAATGTTGGCTTGTGGCAGGCTGTGGAATAATGCTGAGGTTACTTCATTTTGAGGATATTTGGGGAATAGACAGTCCTGGGCAAATTAAAGAGCATTTGCTGTTTCTATAGTGTTGTTACTGGACATTGTTGTGAACTCCATATTTTTACCAGCTTGTATATGATGTTGCTTTTGGTGTGTCTGCTGCAGGTGTTCAGTAAGTGATAGTGATTTCAAATTTGCAGTAGATCTAAATGTACACTAATCTTGATTCCACATAGGTAAGAAAAATGAATAATAGAAAATACAATAAAAACAGGACATTTAACTTTTTAAATTGCTCTTATGCAAATTGGTAGGTCTCTGAAATATCTACCCACCCATTAAGTGAGAAATTACACTACCAAGTTATTGTCTGTTAATTTGTTTTTTTATTTATGAAACTGTGTCTGCCGTTCAGAATTTAGCAAAATTGCGACACAGACGGCAAGAAAGGTCAGACCACAGTAGATGTGAGAATAAGTCACATATTTGCAAGTCTCAAGTCATAACCTTCAAGTTTAGAGTAAGTCCCTTACTATTAAGTAAGTTGCTGTAGAAAAAAGGTGCCAGCAAATTTCAAGCAAGTCACGTCATACAATCTTGCTTAGTCACAACTTACAAAGGAGTGAGAAAATGTTATTTGACTGATCATAACAAAAACATTTATAGCTAAAACATAAAAAATTAACACACAAAAAGTGCATTTGTGTCTCCAAAAATTAAACAGACAACAACTTAAGTATAGGAAATAAATGTATAAAATGTATTATTAATATTACTATTTAGAAGAATACATTTTTTGTGAACGTTTGCATTAGTGTTGAAAGCTAACACTTACTAGCACCTACTGTGATGATACAGTAAATATTGAAATATGTTTCCATTCTGTGTTCCCTTTTGTAGGTTGTTGCTTTATGAAGTTCAGTCCATTTACTTGTGTTAGAGAAGCCCCTCTACGTCTATGCTAAAATTGCTATCTCCATTTTTAATGCCACAGTTGCCAGATATCAGTCTCTATAATGTGTACCACTTTGTCTTCTCAAGTAAAGGCATAATTGACTTGAAGTTCATCTTTGACCAGCTATTGATGAGCTAAACTGTCAAGCTAACCTAGCTAGCTTACCTTAGTCAGACAGATCAACGTTGATCTCGCCAGATTGGTGGCACACATGATATATATATATATATATATATATATATATATATATTAAACACTAGATTTGAAGTAAAGTAAGTCTAGTCAAAGTCATAATTGACTTGAAGTTCATCTTTGACCAGCTATTGATGAGCTAAACTGTCTAGCTAACTTAGCTAGCTTACTTTAGTCAGACAGATCAACGTTGATCTCGCCAGATTGGTGGCACACATGATACATATATATATATATATATATATATATATATATATATATATATATATATATTAAACACTAGATTTGAAGTAAAGTAAGTCTAGTCAAAGTCATGTGACTCGCCACTGAACTGCACTTGGAAAACACTATATCAAAGCTAAAAGGTAAAACATTACTACATTGAGTTTTGTTTGATGAGTTTTGTTTGATGCACTGATTATTGTTGTGCTAGTGTCTGATAAGTGACACATACTTGATTGTATCCATTTGGTGATGTTTTCACTGTCATAGAAGAAGGCCTGAGGGTTATTTGTGTTTGGCGATATGTCCGCTGCATTTGCCCGCATTTCAAATGACAAGTGTAATTTGCTGGCTTTGTGACATTGTGCTGCCTCCATTAGTGAAATACAATATGGGCTGTCTTTACGGAGGACCACATCTACTTTGTAGTTCTCATTAGCTGTTCCTCTCGTCATCATGATAACCAAAGCAGTACTCAGCACTGGGTCCACAGTAGACAGGACAAGAAAAGAAATGACTAGTTTACTTGAAACAGCACTGCCCCCTTGAATCAAGCAATTTCAGGAAAGGAAAAAAAAAAAAGCATAAAAAATTGTGTTGTAATTCTTGAATTTAGGGTTGTGACGAAAGCATATTACAAAATATTAGTGTCTCTTTTAACACCTGCAATGCAAGTGGGTCGACCCCATGACTGACAGGTGATCAGCCCACAGGGTTTGGGACCCAGCTTCATAATGAAGAACTAAGTTTAGATAATTGTTAAATATGAACTCCATTTTATCTGGAGTGAATCCTATTAAATGAAAACTAATCAGCAAGAGTTCTTCCACAGATTCTAGAGTTCAGTTGGTTTGAGTCCTAACCTTCATACTGAAAGCTTGAGACAAATACAGTTGTGTTTGGCAAAATTTGGTCTCTCTCCCATGTAACTGCATGATCCATTATTCTTTCATCAACTTCTTACCACTATGGCATTGCCTGACTATATTATTCGAACAGGAATCCCGTTGACATTGAGTTGTCACATGCTATGAGTTTTCTGCTTCCTTGTAGCCTACTAACCGCTGAAGCACCATTTCACTTCAAGTTTCCTTGTTGTTATATTCCATGCTAGCCTTCAACTAAATGTGGATGAAATATTAAAGGGGTGGTTCAGTGAGTGTGATAAAAGTTAAATAAGCCATTAAAAATCCGCTAACTTTTCTATGAATCTGACCTACATTTGACTGGTTAAAGTTTCTATTAAGAGGTTCTCATCATTAAAATGCTGCCATGAAATCAGATGGGACTAGTGAAGAAAACAATATTTATTCCAAAATCTGAAGTGATTTGGGAAGGATGTTCTCCTAAATGTAAGATAATCCCAGCGTACTGGTTAGTTGTCATCAAAAACATTGCAAAACAAATACCGTACATTGATTATAGCCTGAGAACAAAGTTTAGATGGATTCCAGATTCTGGCATTAAGACATGCTAACATTGCAACTACTCTGATCAAGTTGTCAGTGCTGTTATACATGGTGTGTCATAAAAGTTCCAGGACTGCTGTCACACAAGACATATTTCAAATCCCAACTACTCTTTGAAGTCAATCCCCTGGAGTCTTAACGCACTTTCCCAGCATTCTCTGTCACGCTGTCTTGCACTCCTGGAGTGATTCTTCTGAGATCTTCTGCAGCTCAGTCTTCATGGCCATCTTGTCGTCTTCCACGTTTTCAAAACTGATGACTTCTTTGAACATGGGAAAGAGGACAACAACAAAGAAATTCACACAGAGTCAGGTCGGGTGAATAGTGGGGTTGCTGCAGCACTGCGATGTTTTTCTCAGGTAGTAAGTGTTGTGAGCATGTGTGTTGTCATGGTGAAGCAGCCATTAATTCTCTTCTACTGACAAACAAATACCACAGGATCTCTTTGTAGAAGTGCTGGATGATAGTATGGCCCACACTGAAGGACTTTGTAGTTTGGGTTTGAAATATATCTTTTGGGACGCCAGTCCAGGAACTTTACTTTTCTGGCAAATATTGAAATTTATTTTGATTCCAGAACTGAAAGGACAGGATTACTTTTTTTTTTTTTTTGCCCCAACAGCTGTTTTTGTGTTTGTTTGTTTGTTAATTATGCCTGATTGTTCAGAAATGTTGGTTGATTGTGATTAATGCAGAATTGTTGTCTTTCTGTCTGTCTTTTGTTTTTGTTTAGTTTTTTTCCCCCGGGCAGAACCAATATCAAATAATTTGGAGGATCAGCTGCCTAAATGATATAACACACACACATGGGGAAGATTTCACCGATATAAATGTCCTGAAATAATTTTGTTGTTGTTCTTGCCCACTGCAAGAAAAAAAAAGTATGTAGGGGTTTTAACCCTAGCATAGCACTGGAAGCATGTGGTTGTTCCTATGCTACCACATTCATAGATCATTTAAAATGTTCCAAATGGCTAGATGGTAATATTTTTTTATTCGAAAGTGGACTATTTTATTCAAGCCAGAGTATCTCAAATAATGTAAAGAGAAAATGTTTTAATCAATATGTATCATTATTTATAAATATTTTTCAACAGTGTTGCATATTCTTGCTAACAAACTAACCAATAAGTCAACCAACAAATAAACACTTCTCTCACACTTAGTACTTGCTACAATCAAACAAAATCAAGGCTAATGTTCCTACTCTAATGGCATACAACAGAATTGTATTTTTTACCCAAATTCAACAGAATATACAATCTTGTGCATTGATTCATTCAGTTATTCAATTAAATATTTTGTTGTTCTGTAACAACAAGTCAATATTTCCTAAATGGGCTTTAAACAGTTATATATAAGTGAGAGGAGTTGCTCATTTCTTCTATTTTTTCACTGCTACTACACTACTAATATCATATGATAGATTTTTGCATTTCTGTATAATGTCATCTCAGCTGAAATGCAAAATTCACCTGAAAGATTAAAAAAAAACAAAAAAAACTTTGCATCGCTGCAAGAACTGAGTTCTACAATAAGAAAAGCGGTCAAAAAGGTCAGTAAACAAGTCATTAAAAACCTCTAACAGTGTGAGTAGGGAGACTACATTTGCCAGTCTGGTGCTCTTTAGTGGAAAAAAACATTAATTAGATTCCAGTTGGCTGTTTCAAGCTCATCCTTTGTTGACTTTGTGATCAATGTGCTGCTCAGTGAGGCAGTCATTGCCTTCAATATTTAATATTTGTTCTAGGTTTCCAGCTAAGATTGGTTTCAACTTCTCAGATCGAGTCATCTCAATAGTAAAATTGCAGCGTTTGGCAGACTAGAGATAATTTTCTGTCTTTCATTAAAGCTATACTGTAAATCACACTAGTTTGCTGGTTTCTCATTATTATGATAGAGACCACCGACCAAAAGAAACAATTTTTGTTGTTGTTTGTCTTTTTTTCTTTTTTACTACATTGCAATGTCGATTTGAATCCAATCAATTGTTCAGCCCTAGGCTGTACTCATTTGTTACGCACTGTATAATAGGATTGTTAAATATAAATCAGTGGCTTAAGCTGTAGTAATAATAATAATAATAACATGGGCCCTTAGCTTCCATGAAATCAGTAAAAATAAACTTTCAAAACTTCAACCCAACTGAAGTTCGGATTTTGTTTGATGATCTTGCAAATGCACTGCCAGATGGCCAACATACGTAAGAAGGTAGAAACCAGAAAATGATATTCATGTTACCTTCAATATTTGGACTGCTCTAAAAATACCCACAAGCCCACATATTTCTCTTTTCTTGCCACTAATGATGCTTAGAAGTGTGCATACTCCAACACACTGATTGACACACTGGCCGTCTTCTGCTCTCCATAACATGCTTAAGGACACATCCAATTAGGGCCCCGGACTCATGTAAACTGGCTTTGGTCCCTGCCAGGGCCTATAAGAAAGCATGTGATTGATCATCTCAGGTTGCTACGGAGCAATCTGATTGTGTAAGAAAGGCTTTGGTCTTTTAATATTTTCCTGTCACGCTCAGTCCCCCTCTCCACTTTAAAATTGATTGTGATGAACTGTCAAAGCCTTTTGACAAAGTTGGATCAATTCTCCCATTCAAATGTGATTTATGAATATTCAAACGAGAAAGAGAGTGCAGGTATGCATTACAGTGCATCCTTTTCACAAGATAGTTGCCAACGTGACTATCATTTATATTCTAATTTGTTATTCCGGCTGCACCCTTGATGTCCTCTAGCGTAACTGATAAGGAGCTGCTCAGTATCCAAATGTAAAACTGCACCAAAATGCTATCAACAACCTTGCACTTATTCAACCTTTTACTCTGTTGTGCTCGATAGTCTCTTTAGTGAAGGACACAGAACGTTAAGGTCTGGAAGGAAAGCATTCAAAGAGACACTCTTGGCATGACATTGATATTTATGAGAGCTGCTCCTCCTTCACTTTTCTACTTTGAATTTCATGTGTTCAAGTCACTAACTTTTATTCCTGACAAATGTACAGAATGTACAAGCAAATGTTCAGACAGGTCAAGACAGTAATTGTAGCAATTTTCCATCTTTTACCATTTCAGGTCGGGTTTGTGCTGCACTACTCGTCTTTAGCGACCATGCTGTGGCTTGGGGTGACAGCCAGGAACATTTATAAGCAGGTGACTAAGAAGCCTCTGCAGAGCCAAGATGGTGACCCACCGAGGCCGCCTAAACAGCCACTGTTGAGGTACATTGATTTCTGTGCGGTTCTCTCGAACCTTGACTGCTTGGTGTTGGTGCATGTGTGTGTGTGTGTCGGTCTTGCATTTTCTCCACTGCAATGAATTATAGCTGTGCCTCCCAGTTTGAATGTCTCTCAGGTTGGGCAAAGGGGAAAGGGTTCTAAATCTGGAGGAAAGCTACACTTGTAAATTCACAAACAAACAAATAAACAAAAGAGGTTGAATCATGTGTGTCATCATGCAAGACCACAACAAATCAATTGGGACCTCAATACATTTTGCAACACTGAGGGTGCATCTATACCTGAGCTATCTCAACTGCAGCCTGCCGTCCATTTATTAGCAGACTACGGCAGATACAAACCTGTTATGTGGAAAACACTACTTCACTTTTATATTTTCATGCAGGATCGTGAGTGATCGGCGGTAACAATGAATACACAGAAACTGATATACTGTGCTAGGACAAATGTGCCTTTTATTCCCCGCAAACAGCAATCAACACACTTCAACGCTAAGCAGCATAATATGGTCATCATCAGCGCTTACCTTGACACTAGACCGGAGAGCCGACGGTCCGGGTAGAACGAGCGGCAAAACAGCTGGGCGATCGTACGTATTCCACACCTGACTCTACCCACACCGCGTGCCGCTCCGTTTTTTATTCGTTAACAAAAAGTTGTGAGCGTGAGAAACCGGGCTGGCCAAGCCCTCTCCCAGGCACCCTCGAAAACATGTTTCCGAAGCAGGGAGGACTGTAGTATAAACAAGGCATTCACTCCCAGGCACCCTCGAAAACATGTTTCCGAAGCAGGGAGGACTATAATATAAACAAGGAAGAGTTCCCAGGTTGATTCCGTCTTTTATTTACAAATTGTTGGGCACCTGGATTCGTACAACAGTTCAGGACAACAACATATCCTTATATAAGAGGTTACATGTGGACATATCAAACCATGGTTATTTTCCCCTTCAAAACCGACAGAAAACTCCATCAATGACTGAAACTCCAACAACGACTAATATATCAACAATGTGGGCCTTTCTAACAGAGAGGTCCGTTGGTACTTCACCCATTTGGTGATGATTACACCGGCGGATGAAAACCTACTTCCGTAAGTGCTTATGCTGCATTCGAGGAAGGTGGGAAGTCTGACGTATCCCAGTTGGCTTTTCCCAATTCTGACCTGAAAGCATTCGAGGTGAAAGTAAACAACCAAAATGGCGGATAGTGACAATTAGTTTTTTGTTTTGGTCCTCAAAACACATTTTGACCTCAAGCAAACTTGCCTTCTCGCAATTTTGCTTCATTTATGAATTTATCTTATTTCGTTAGTATTCCTTGGACTTCACCGTATAATTTCATGCAGAGAGATAGCGGCATACTGTCACGTATGTTGTGTTATGTGAAGTTACGTCGAATATTAATGAATGAAAAAAGCTATCTAGTTTTGTACTCAAGTAAAGTGTGTTTTACCATTCACGGTATTTGCTTCCATAGTGGTCGCCATTGTAGCGTGACAGTCGGTCGGTGAAGTCGGGATACTTTTTTTTTCCGACTTTTTAAGTGGGCGTTCCCGTACACACTTCCTGTTTTGAAGTCGGAAAAGTCTGACTTTTGTTGATTGTGTGGCTATAACTTCTCATTATCTTTTGTACATATACATTATTGAACACCAACAAAATTAGCCTACGCTAACGGTTAGCAATCGTGATTAGCATTAGTGCGCTAGCGATTACCATATAAAGTAAACAAACACTAACCACCCTTTTGTACACACATACATCATTATAGCTACATTACACTTCTAATAGTGTCTTAAAAGTCACTTCCAGACTAAGTAGAGTCAAACTGCATCTTAGCTACAATGAGCTCAATAACATCCTATCCACCGTGTGCGTCCGTATAGAAACATAGACGGCAGTGCAAACATGTTTCCGGCGGATCTTCGAAGCAGAAAATATAAGTCGACCTATTGTTAACGTAGACTTATCCGACTTTTTTTTCCAGACCTAGCTGCAATTGTTAAGCTGTAATTTTGATTGATATGTGATCCATTATTTTGGCATATTTTGAGTGGCATGACTGTAACTCAATATCTTTGTAGTTTTTATACTTCTACACAGCAGATACCGGACTTCATCATTGGGCACAAATGATTCTGTCGTCTTCATGGTCTTTTTGAATGTTGCACATGCTCTGTGCACCAGTAAAGGCTTTTCTCACATGAGCACAGATCCTATCAAGGCCCACAAAAAGACAGGAGGACATTCACTACCTCTAAACAGCCTTCTTCTAACAAAGCATATCCGCCGATACCTTCATGATTCGGCATATAAATGTGTAACTTTCTGCAGTGGCGACCATCATGCACTGCTTGCGAATGAGATCATTCGTCCGGGGGCAAGCGATTGGATCATGCAGCACTGCATCCATGTTGATCCGTGGTGATTGACTGTAATGGTCCCTGTCAGACATGCTCATGCAATAAGACTTAGCGGCGGGAGACAAATCAATTTCTCTTCCTACCCCCCCATTCTCCAATCACCGGCTCCCCCATGCCCATTATCAAACCTATTTCTTGCTGATCTACCTCCCTGTCCCTTCAATCTTGACAGCATCTGATGGTATATCAAGAAAACAATTGTAGCCAATTTTGTCAGAAATCTGCTTCACCTTATGTTGTTTAATACCTCGCCAAATGTTCAGGTCACTTGTATTTGTTGAATATTATTATTGTCATTATTAACCCTGGAGAACCCAAGAACCCTTTTCTTCTTTGGAAAATTATGAATTATACATTAAATGACTGCTATAAATTCACTGAACACCACAATATATGTTTTTTAAATTTTAACCCTTATTTTTTGAACTAGCTCAGAGTTGCTAATTTATTAAAATATATATATAAAACATACTCCTTGGCATTCTGCAACATGATATGATATAGATTAACAAAAAAACAAACAATTTTAGCCTCTGATGGTTTGCTGAGAAGATGGTTTTGTTTGGATTGATTTCCAGCTCAACAAAACAGCATGTTGCCAGCCATCTTGTCACCACCACCGCACATGTAAGCGCAATATTCATCCACTAGATGGCCCCATGCAGGGGTCAGAAGTGGCACTCTGGACTTTTTAAGTTAAATTTGTAAAAATAATAATAAAGAGGTCTTTGTTATTTGAGTAGCAGAATTTATAGGGGCCAAATTTGACCCCGTGGGTTCTCCAGGGTTTTAATAGCATTGCTATTGTTTTTCAATATTTGTCATGTTTTAGGACATGTTTGACCCAGATTAGATTATTGTTGTCCCACTCAAATATCACTGACCTTTCTCTTGTGTTGAAAGGTTTTGTTGTTGTTGTTTTTCATTTGGGTGTGCAATCATTTTGCACATATTAAAACAACATGTAAGACATGTGCTGCAGCGAGCTTGAGGTTAAAGAAGTCAGGCGCTTTAACATTTTACCGCTTATTCTCATTTACACGTATCTTGCTGACAGGAGGGTAAATGGCTTTCTGTTGGTGGGGGATGGAAGCTCCTAAGGGAACTGTTCTACTCAGAAGCAGTGACAGGCTGGTAATGCCAGCCACTACCATCTCCAACCACATTCCCTATTTCCCTCCTCACAATCACCCAACCCCCTCCATGCCTCCCCCAATCAAAGTACCAACGACCCAGACAAGCACCTTGATTATAATTGAATTTTCGCGACGCCTGCTGTGTGACGAGGGACATATTGTGAAAGGGAGGAGAATGGAGGAAGATGGAGTGCTGTAAAGGTTACACCAGTGACAAAGGTGGAGATTGAACAGGATGGGAGAGGAAATAGCATAGTGTTATGGAGGAAAGTGGACGACGGGGCAAAGGGAAAGCACAAGGACACAGTGGGGAGGGAGCTGCTGGGGATTAGCTTAGTTTCTGCACACAATTTTAAGCCCTTGATATTTACTTCTTTTTTTTTCTGGAGAGCTCAGTATTATTCATTCGGTAATTTTACCGATTTGACATGTCATCGGCATTGCGCTCTTTTTTTTTTTCTTTTTTTTTTTTGTATGTGGGTGAGTATGTGTGCGTGCGTGCGTGTGAGTGTATTCATTAGTTCACCTAAAACCTATTAAAAAATCCCAAACCATTCACCTAAACCGAACACTTCCAGCCAGAGCCGTGAGGCCGTCAGGAGACCCGAGGAAGGACCAAAGAAAAGAAAGGAAAGTGAAATCCAGCACCGACCAGACACCAGCCCTCGATATTTACTTGCTGTGAAACGAGCATCAATGGCACTGGGGTTTTACAATTAAAATCTTTCCTTATCAGGCGGCAGATGACAGATAACTAAACACATGCTAGCATATTGTGTAGAGAACTTTGCCTGAAGTTAACAGATAGAAACGCGATACCATCTTCGCATTCATGGCCTCAATTTCACCCTGAGAAAGTGTAACATAAATTTCACGGAAAGGTGCAATACTAAAGGGAAGTGAATCAAAACAAAGTGTTGCTTTTCTTATTTCCATAAAATGATAGTAAAATACTATGTTGGTTTGCTTCAACCTAACACCATGCATAGCATTATTAAATGTATCTCAATCTGTAAGGGCTTGGACTTCATAGTCATAGGAAATATTCCAATCCAACTACAGACACAAGTTCGCGAAAAAATTAAATTAAAAAAACGCACACAAAAAAGTAACTAGTTTGTCTTGATATGGTTCTATGATGTGCAACACAATGTATACATCACAGTGGGAGTTGAATTACTCCTAGTGCAACACCAATGAGTACATTTAAAAAACAATAATAATTAGAAATGAACAATATTGCATCCAGGTAAGATTTCATCCACCTGTAAGATCCCCTCCTTGCAGCCGCAAACACAATTTTGACATTTTAAGATGCGCACTGATTTTTCCACTCCAAAAATTCTTACAGGAGTCAAAACGGAATCTAAAAAAAACTCTCAACTAATTAGAATCCAACTTCTGTAGAACAATCGAGTAAAAAAATGTAACATTTTGTACTCTCATTTTTGTTTTTTTTTACAATTACAAGTTCTATGTACAGACAAAGTGGTGGACAAATGAAGCTTCATTAATCACTTGTAATATTTTATGACTCCTCCAGATAGCACTCTTTGTTTAAAAATGCAGTGGAAATTTAATAAATATAATATATAACAAACACACTCTCGTGTATAATAAGCGTCCCACAAAATCACCCATGAAAACATTTTTTTTCTCTCTGTACTGTATAATATAGTCACCCAATTTGCTGGTATCTTATCAGAGTGAATAATATGAAAGAATTATGATTCAAAACATACCAATTAAGTCTAAATGCCTTTAAATCCAGGTTTTAAACCACGCTCTTTAGCCATGCCTATGATTAAGGACTGATTAAGTCTTTTTAAAATCATGGTTTTGAAAGTCTTGTTCTTGCTCTGTACACTCTTCTAGTAATTTTAGTAAGCTATTTTTTTTTAGTTCAGTTTTGTATGAATAATACATATATATAATGAATAATAATTATATTAATGCTATTATACTTAGTAACTGTGTTAAACTGAGTTGACAGGCTTTTTTCTCCCCAGCTCTGACAGGCTCCAGTTCACGGTGGCCCCAAATAGGATAAACTATATATATATATATATATATATATATATATATATATATATATATATATATATATATATATATATATATATATATATACTGTATAATTTTGAAGTTTGCATATAATCACAGCAAAATTGTTTCTATGTGTTAACTTTGATTAATGGTTATAAGTCCAACATTTTCAAATGCATTCATGATTGTATTCATTCAAATAATATAATAATAATAATAATAATACAAAGCCCTTTTTTATCATCTCTTACAGATTTTATTTAGTTAGTGATGGAGTGCCCCTCATCATCTGCGGGGTCACCGCAGCTGTCAACCTTGACAACTACGGCAGCGGGGAGCAAGCACCATAGTAAGTTCACATATCTGAATTTTGAGTTGAATGAAAACTTTGGGCTTGAATAGTTTATAAATGTAAATATGATCAGATCGGTGCATAGTAAGTAGTATACTAGACTTTATACCGATCAAATTGGGTGGATCGGGATTGGACAATAAATCGGTGATCGGCTGTAATCAATTAATGACTTAATTGATCAGGTCCATGAAATAAGATATTACATTTTATATTTAATGTTTATCAGCATTTATTTTATTTTTTTTAATTTGGGTGTTTATTCGTTGTTTTCCCATGAATTTCAATTGGTGTCAATTATACAACATTTTTTTTTCTATTTGTGGGCCGGGCAAGTCCCTATCCGACTGTAGAGTAAATATAAAAGTTCAAGCAATCAGAGCATGCAGGAGCACAACTAGGATGTATTGGATTGTTTTAAAAAAAAAATGTCTCATTGGTGCTCTTCAGTGGAGGAATCAGCAAAGCACTTCAAAAAACAGGAAAACGAGGCACTCAAAGTCGATGCGAATAAAAGGCTTTTAGTTTAACATGATCGGTTGATTAAAAAAAAATGCTCATGCATTTCAGCCTTTGCCAGTACAAACAATAATGATAAGTATATAAAGATTTTTAAGTAGATGTACAGTGTTCCCTCCGTTTTCCGCTGGGGTTAAGTTCCAAAAAATTCCCGCAATAAATGAAATCCGCGAAGTAGCTAGCTCTATGTTTTACATTTATCATAAATGTTTTAAGGTTCTAAAAACCCTCACCACAAAGTTTAGACACTTTTCTCGTCAAGGCATTTACATATTCTCACATTTCTCTCTTGTTAAAACATTCTCTATGTTTAAACCTTCATAAATTTTATAAAATAGGTACATTAGTCAAAAAAAAATATATATATGCAAAATTGCACACCAAAAATCAGCGAGACCGCGATAAGTGGATAGCGAGGGAACACTGTACAGGGTGACACAAAAAATGGGAACTTTTTAACATTCCAATAAAACCAAGAGTGATGGAAGAAAATATTTTATTCATGCCATTTAAGAAACAATGTTGGAATTTTTTTTTTTTTAGTACGTCCTGTAGATGACATCCTCATGTGCGAATCCATTGAAATCTGCTGTTGAGATTCCTCATTGACCGCTGCAACATCTCAGCTGGAATAGCTTGGATTCTGTCATTGTTTGATTGTAAATGCCATGTTATAAGGTTTCAATTACTATGAATAAAATATCATTCTTCTTGGTTTTATTGGATTGTTAAAAAGTTCCCGTTTTTTTTTTGTGTTACCCTGTATTTCTCCATCGTCTAATCGAATATAAGATTGTTGTTTTTTTTTTTTTTCAAACTCGTTGATCGGTTATCGGAAAAGTCTAGTAAATGCTATAATAATCAATCATTTAAATTTTAATTGTAAATTAAATATATACAGTACATATTGCATATTACTGTGATTGTACTCATCATCGAGCAGGGCATGTTGCATGTCAATATAAATGTCTCCTGTAGTTTAGGTAGACGTTTGAATGAAGACAATCTTATTTTGACTACCAGCTGTTTGCATTATTGTCTGATTTTGCTTTCATGATTGCTGCAGCTGCTGGATGGCCTGGGAGCCAAGTCTGGGCGCTTTCTTCGGCCCGGTGGCCCTCATCGTCCTGGTGACGTGCATCTACTTCCTCTGCACCTTCATTCAACTGCGACGCCGCCCTGAGAAGAAGTACGAGCTTAAGCGTCTGACAGAAGAGCAACAAAGGTTGGCCTCCGTCGACGTGCCGACTCATTGCCAGCAGGTGGCCGAACCTGGCGCCCTGCCCGCCCAACCCACAGGGAGCCACTGTCCCGCCGGTTGCCCGGGTGTCCCGGTTAATCCCGCCCTGCTGGCCAATGAGCACTCCTTCAAGGCCCAATTACGCACAGCGGCCTTCACGCTTTTCCTGTTCCTGGCCACGTGGACTTTTGGGGCGCTGGCTGTGTCGCAGGGTCATTTCCTGGACATGATCTTCAGCTGCCTGTACGGTGCCTTCTCCGTCACGCTCGGCCTCTTCATCCTCATCCATCACTGTGCCAAACGGGACGACGTCTGGCATTGCTGGTGTTCTTGCTGTCCCGGAGGGCGAGCCGACAGCTGCCCCGGGGCGCACGGGACGGGCCAAGCGCCGCCGAAAGTCAACGTGAACGGAGATACGCCTTTGCACGGCCATGGTCACAGTCACTGCCGCCACGATTCCCCGTGTAAAGCCGTGATAAGCTGCAGTCATGGCGGCGTAGGTCACTGTAAACACGCTGCCCTTCCATCATCGCAAAATCATGTGACATGTCTGACACCTGTGACTCCATGTTGCGCTGCATTGCACAGCCAGCAGCTAATGGAGGAGGAGCCTACCGCTACACACGTGCTGCTCCACGCCGATCCTGAGAGTTACCGGCCGGGAATCCAGTTGCACCCCTGTTTGAAGAGCAGCAGGACTAAAGGCCGCCATTTCAGCCGGCGGTCCGCCACTGGCGTTTGTGGCGCTGGCGGCGAGAGGGAATACGCCTACCATATCCCCTCCAATGTTGATGGAGGCAGCGTGCACAGCTCACACACTGACAGCCCGCACAGCGCCCACGAGCGTCACATCCACACGTGTCCGCATCAGGTCCACGAGGGCCTCCACGAGGGGCATCATACGTGCCACGCGGCGGCCGCGACCGCACACGAGGCCCTGGCGTGTCACAATCCCTGCCATCGGCACGTGTGCTGCGCCAAGGCGGACATTTTCCCTTCCCTGTGCCCGGCAGAGGCAGCCGACGCCGGCGTCTTCCTGTGCGGTTGCAGCAAAGTGGCGGAGGAGGAACCAATCACGCATCACCATTTGGAAATGCACGCCCCGCGCAGACAATCTCACCCGCAGAATCCACCCAATCAGAATGGGATTCTAAAGGGGGGCTTGCACGAGGGGCTCCTTTACAGCTCGGACAGTACAGGGAATATACGCACTGGACCCTGGAAGAATGAAACTACTGTGTAGTCTTGAGATGGATCGCCGCCATTTCACGCCACCAAAAACGAGTATATAAAAACATCTCAATCCGTGTGAGATCATGTCCTCATATTTGTATGTGTGGTCTTTTACTGGACAGAAATCTGCGATGACGTTCTCCTCGGAGAACGCCCATTCACTAAACTATTCCGTCAAGATAAATATATGAACATTTCAGAAGATAAATGTGAACAGAAGATTTGTCCACTCTTCCTTCTCACTACAGATATCTGTATGTATAAAAGATATTGAATGGCTGTACGTATGGATATGTGTGTTAGTGCTCAAAGGCAACAAGCTGCAAGATTTTTTTTTACCCTTTGAGTCTGAATCCATCAACTGATAAAAATTAACCAAAACTTTAAAGAACTCATCGCGTTCATGTTTTAGACAACTAAACCAGCAATTTTAGATTTAACGACTTTCTTTGCCATTCACTCCAACAGCTGTGAATATGTACAAGACATTTTCTAAATAACATGCAAAAATAATGTTGCTTGGCATTTAAGTGATATTCATCCAAGACACGAGAAAAAAGTGAAATCAAACATGCTTTCCTGGGTGGTATTGATTGTGTGTTGAGTATGGTGTTGTCACGATTATTTTTTTATTTTTTCTGGAGAGAAGTTTTCAAAAACAGTATCAAACTGACTACATTATAGAGTTTGTCTTAATGACCCCCTGAGACCTGATTGATAGATACTTTATTTATCCCCAAAGGAAATGCAGCGGTGCCTTGAAATATGAGTTTAATTTGTCCAATGACAACACTTGTAACTCAAAACACTTAGTTGAATGCATTCCAACATCCCCCGAAAAAATACTGCTGTCATGGCAAAAGCTGTAAAACAACCAAAGAAACCAAATGTTTGGTATGAGGAGACAAAAAAAAAAGGAAAACATCCTCATGGGAATGCGGTCTTCTTTAAGGCAAAGCACTACCGAACAAAAACTGAAAGTTCTTAAGTTTTGCTTTAAGAAAAACGTATGTGGTGGTTTGAAATACATAATGTGTGATTGTCTTTTTTTTTATACTTAGTTTGACAGTAAAAATCTAAATTTTTGCTTGTTGTGAAGTGACACTTTATTATTTTTTTCTCATAAGACAATGCAAAAAACTGGCCGAACGAGGGCTCGTATCTCGAAAAACTTGCTGGGCGATATGGCCCAAAATGGCCCATTGTTACGCTGAGCGCGAGCCGTGCACAAGGCCGGGACGTGGATATGATGATGTCATCAACATGGGCCGTATAATGACGTCATCAACGTGCACTATACGATGACGTCATCAACATGCGCTACCGCGGTATAACGGTGGAGACAAAATCTCTACATTCAGCAAAATTCACACCTTATATTGAATATAACGTTCATATCGCCCAGCCCTATATATTTATTTATTTATTTTATTTTTTATTTTTTTTTCGCCCAGCCCTACTTCTAAGCAGGGTCACTTATATTTCAAGGCACCACCGTACGCTGTTCCAGTTGTCGCCGCAATTGAAACAACATAAAGACACAAGGCATAGCAGGCATTGTAAATTACTAATGATTTTTAAAGCTATATTTCAAATGAATTATCGGATGTTAAATTTTACTTAATAAGCAGTCTAAAAATATATATTGCAAATATAAAACATAAAATCTGAACAAGTTTTTTTCTTTATTTTTTTACATACACAGAAACTAAGTCAAAGTCAAAAATTATGATGCAGTCTGATTCAGTGATCTGTTCACAAGATTTTGAGGAAATGTGAAAAAAAAAAAAGTTTCACTTCCAGGGTGGAATTCAAAAACTGCTGTTTAGTGGATGCTGCGGATTTTCCATTGTGGACAGAAGCTGGTTCAGCATTCTCCTTTCTGACACCAATTTCAGGCTGTCCAACTCTATGCCCAAGTCAGAGCCCGCCTTAAAGTCAAATTAATTCACAATTCAATATTGTGGCTTAAGTCTTATCACAACCTACATTAATTGACATTATTGCATTAGTCCTCCCTTTTTTTTCTTCATTTTGAAATCCCAAATCAAACACTAAATCAGTTTTATGCAACCATGAATTGCTTCTCTAACATTGTCCATCCATGAGTATTCGATTCGCCTTTGACCCAAAAAAAAAACTGCTGCAATTCATCATACATCAGTTCCGTCAAAGCCTTAGTTCCATTCACACGTTAGTTACAAATTAGCCCAAAAAAATCCAGTTTGGAATTTCAAATGTTTATGGTTTAGCATTTGTCATGAATGATTAGTAAGTTGAAAGAGAAGGCAGATGAGGCTGTGTTAATGAATGGTGGTATTTTCTTTTTTTTTTTTTTGGGGTGGCTACACGGCAGTCACACATTTTGTCAGAAAATTAGAAATAATATAATCTGCATAAAGACCACAAACCCTGTTCTCACAAAAAAAAAAACACCTTGGCGCATGCACATCATGTCTTTCTTTATTATGTGCACTATTGTCTGTGTGAATAAAAATGGTTCCTAGTTAATTATTTTCTATCAGATTTAAAATATTTATAAATACAATAATTCTATATACAGTATAAAGTAATGGGGAAATACTGACCTCTCAATTTTAATACTCAGTATCTGAGTTTAGAAATGACTTTTGTTTTCTAATGCTTTTTAATGTGTTGTCATTTTTGTTCCCATTAACATAAGTATGCAGATTCTCCATGTGTTGTGAGACTTTTTCCTGAAATAGAAATGCACTACCCATGCTAATATTTGGCCTGTCCGAATGACATTGCTTACCGTTTTTTGTGTGATTATTCTGGAAATGTTTGTTCAGACAGGAATAACTGAGATTAAAATATGTGACTTCCTTAGAAATGAGGAGAGAAGCAATCATGTGATGCTCATTGCCATTTTTTTAAAAATTGAAACCTCGGTTGTATTCATAGATGATGCATGAATCGCCCTTTCCATAGAGTCACTGGAGTTTGTTTATTCCATGGTATTGGACAAAAGTATTTATTATAGCCTGAATTAAGTGGTAAAGCATTGGCCCATTTATTTATATATATGGTTTGGTTTATATATATATATATATATTAGGGGAGAGCATGAGTACCCTACAGAAACGACTTGGCTCCATATCACAAAGTCACCCGTTAACAAATATTAGAAAACATTCAGAAGATCAGATCATCTACATTACAGACAGACAGTTGTGGCATAAATCAAATAAAATCTTACCATTGTATCCTGAGTCATCAAAAACTCACCATTAGTATTTTTTAACACAAAAACAGCTACTGATAAAATGAAATAAAAATTGAATTTAAAAAAAAAATGCATTTATTTTGGAGATCTCGGCCTCAAGTGGGGCCACATAGTGACGGATATGTGTATATACGTACACACATATAAACACATATTTAATAAAAATATTGAAAATTTCTTCCTGCAAAACATATTCTTTAAGAGAAGGATGGTCTCTGTTAATCGCTGTACAAGTGTATTTGCTAAGTGTTTTGTTTCAATGTGTTTGGTGTCATAGTGCCACTGTAGAACCCGCCCTCTATTGTCAGCAGTAGCAGATGTGCTGTCCCAAATGAGCATGACGGCTTAGTTTCGGGTCACCTAGCAGCTGCTTGAAAACTGACCAGTGGTACTGTGACAAAACCCAAAGCCAGTTTTCACTTTTTTCTACATTGACACAGATTCCAATAAATGTATTTTTTCACCATGTAACTGGTGAGAGTATCTTTGCAATGTGCATGTGAGTCAGACACTTTAGCATGTGGTGATGAATGCGTGTTTTGTTTTCTCAGCTCTAGCCACGGCGTGTGACGTAGATTTCCGACGGAGCGGGGCAGGATTTCGACATGCCGGAGTCTTGCTTTCGATGCTGTGTGCGCGTGTGCGTCTGTACGTGTATTCGCAAAAACCTTCCGCCCATTACGTGCACATGCATCATTCATACAAACCAGAACCTGTGCACAGTCATCTGGGCATCTCAAATTACATGCAATACGGACAGCACATAGAGACATTTAAATTAAAGAAATGGTTTTCCCTTCAAAATTGATGAAGACTTGAGATTGCCAAGCAGTGTGTAGCACAGTGAGGGATTATCATCCAAATTGACTTAATTAGTCCCAAAAACTATTTTATTACTACAAATAATCCATCTTTGTTCATTTGTCAATGCCGGCGATGAACTGTTTATTGAAAGGCAGAACAATTAAGTGCTCTTGCTCAAAATGGCAAAGGGTTATTAACCTGTGTATCCACTTTTTGTCTGTTGGTGTGTGATGAGAGTTCTTTTCCTAATGTAAAATATGTGCCTTGGCTCAATAAAAAATTGGAAACAATGGCTAATGGTCATAGAGGCTGCCAGAAGACCAAAAACAACTGTAAACGAGCTACAGATTTTATTTGGTAAGTATTAACATTTTTTCATGTGATTGTAAATACAAAAATTATTGGCAATTATTATTATTATTTTTTGGTTAATATTGCGTTTGTGGAATATGAGTTAAGCAGGTGTGAATGGTTGCTTGTTTATATATGCCTTGCACTGATCCAGGGGATGCCCCGCCTCTCGCCTCCATCTTTTTTCTTTTCTTTTTTTTTTCTTCTTTTTTTCTTTTTTTCTTCTTCTTTTTTTCTTCTTCTTTTTTTCTTTTTTTTTCTTCTTTTTTTTTTCCTGGAGAGCTCAGTATTGTTCATTCGGTAATTTTACCGATTTGACATGTCATCATCATTGCTCTTTTTTTTTCTCCTTTTTTTTCTCCTTTTTTTTGTATGTGGGTGAGTATGTGTATGTGTGTGTATTCATTAGTTCGCCTAAAACCTATTAAAAAAATCCCATACCGTTCACCTAAACCGAACACTTCCAGCCAGAGTCGTGAGGCCGTCAGGAGACCCGAGGAAGGACCAAAGAAAAGAAAGGAAAGTGAAATCCAGCACCGACCAAACACCACCCACCAGGCCACCAACCAGAGTCCTTCACCAACCCCAGAGACATCCAAATTCCAACAAACCGCCTCCATCTTAATGAGAGCAAATACTGATGTATAGCTCTCAGCTGCCTGGAGGCAGGAAATCTGAGAAAGTTTGGGCATGCTTGTACAGTAAGGAAACGTAGCTGGTAAAATCTAATTTCATCGGAAATCTGTTCAGGTTGCATTGATGTTTCTTTGTCATGCAGTTACTTATATTTTAATTTCCCACTATTTGAAAACAGGCTAGTAAATATGAGCGGCGAGAGGCCAAGCGAGAACGCGTTTGTGTTGTTAGGCGAAGACAATGTTTTACGCCTGTGGGCATGCATGAGTAATCAGATGTGGAATAACAAGCAGGGGTTCGCACACATTCGCTCGTTTACTTTCACTGAGGCATTCACACCACAATGTAGGCACTGCGGAGGGCTACGTATGATTGAGCAGTCTCTTTGTGAGGGGTTGCTTTTTTCTCTTTAAGTGTCAGAGGAGAAAAGCGACTTCAAGTGATGGAAATTGCACACAAACGCATTTTTCCTGGTAATGACGACTGATGTATGCTTTTTCTAATCTTAAATCAGATCCCCATAGGCCATGTTATCCCAGCTCCATTGTGATTGGCTGCACATTTTTCTCCCATCTCGCCAATAACAAATGCCAATCCTCCCCGCCATGACTTGAGTTAGAGGGCTGTGATCGTCATGCTAATGCCGTCCTTGACTAAAATAAAATAGAATATCTTCTTGACTCTTGTGCGGGCTGAGAGAGAGGAGAGAGTTGTTGTGGATTTTGGAAAGGTAGGTTGAGGCTTATTTGAAATACACACTTTGGGTAAGGTGGTGAGATCAAAGAGGAAAAGAAGACAGGAAGAGCCTTTTTAAATAATATCCGAGGCTTATTTCTTGATCCTTGCTTAAACTGCATTTCAGCTTGTGTGTTTGTGTTTAAGTTTGTGTTCTGAGGAGGGAAATGACATTTGCTCACTTGTACGGTGATAAAGTTGCTGGCAGTGACATTGCAGCAAGACACACGAAGGATAGCATCAACTAACTCCTCAGATCTCTTTTTGTTACATGTGTCTCCCCGCAAAAAAAGGCGCCATGAGTTCTTGTAAAAAAAAAATATTTTTTTTTATTAAATGTGGCTCCTCCAGGGCTAAGGTGGACTGAAGTAGTTGTAGGGACATAGAGGAAGCTCCCCCTAGTGGTCATACAGCAGATCATAGCTGGTTATTGTTTGGGTTAGGCTTACACGGTAACAAGTCGATCGGAAGTGGAGGTCACGTATTCCCGGTGGAGATCCACTCGCCCATGAGTCTGCAGCTAGGTTCTTGCTAGCCACTCTTACTTGCCGTTTATGCTAGCTCCTGCCGCTCACTTGCTCAATTCAAATAATAATTGGTAGTATAGTGATGGGTTTGCAAAGTGTGGTCTGTCTGAGCCAAGCATCGTAATGCACATGATTCAATTAGTTCACCACTAGGTGGCAATAAATAATACACACTGTCCCTTTAACTCATTCACTGCCATTAACGGCTACAGACGTCAAAAATTCATTTTAACTATTTCTTTTAGTTTAACATTTTTCCCACTTTTGTTAAGAGTATGAAAACCTATAAAAAAATTGTATTGTACATTTAGAACAGATATAAAATTTGTGATTAATCGTGAGGTGTTTTTTTTTTTAGTTGATCAGGGGCAGACAAAACAAGTTTTACTTCTTTCTGTCCCCTTTCATTCTTTTGCTTTACTTGGAATTTGAATATGTGTTTCTTTAAAAAATAAAAATAAAAATACAAAAATTTTAATTAAAAAAATTAAGAAGAAAAGATTATTAGGAATTAGGATCATCAGGGGATTAATTTTTTTCCAGAATTAATCGCATGACTTCACTAGTTAACTCACAATTAATCAAACATTTTATATCTGTTCTAAATGTACAATATTTTTTTTTCTAGGTTTTCATACTCTTGTTAACAAAAGTGGGAAAAAAATTAAACTAATAGAAATAGTTCAAATGAATTTTTTACGTCTATAGCCGTCAATGGCAGTGAATGAGTTAATAAAAATCAGTCATTATTACACATGCAGTAAATTCTGTAGAGTAAATTTGACTCTATTTAGAGTGGGATCAAATAGACTCACTTTTAGAGTAATATTTACACTTGGAAGAGAGTAAAATAAAGAATTGAAAAAATAAATAAAAGTCAAAACAAACCCACATTCAGCTTGGGAGACAGCTGATCTACTCCCTTAGCCACGCAGCTCCTGCTGTGTGTTAGTATATTGCTCGTGTCAGCTGAAATCTTCGTAACTCCAAGACCAAAACATCATTTTTGGTCTCCTGTTGGAGATAACTAAACAGTAGGAGCGGCATCGCTCAGGTGGTAGTGTGGCAGTCAACCAAACTGAAGGTCATGAGTTTGTTCCGCAACCCTTGAGTGACTTTTATTGTATTGTTTTTCCAATTATTTATTTTACTCTCTTCCAAGTGTAAATATTTGCCTACTCTAAAACTGAGTCTATTCTGTCCCACTCTAAATAGAGTCAAATTTACTCTACTGTGAAGATTATGCGTATGTCGTTCAGGGTGTCCCTTGCTTCGCACCAAAAGTCAGCTGGCTCTAGGACACCCGTGACCCCAGTGAGGATACGTGGTAGAGAAAGGATGGCTACCCCCCCTTTTTTTTATACGAATGTTATCTCTGGAGTGCTCTAGATATTCATGAATCTCTGGAGCTTTTCTTTTGCACAAAATAGAGAAAATCTTGACTCAGCCCACATCATAGCATTGCTTTTCTGCCCTCAATTACTTTGTGATCATATGATTTTTTAATTTTTTTTTACACTGAAAAGTGAGACAATAAGCAATGAAGCACTTTTGGGAGTCCAATAATAACAATTAAAAAAATATTAGCAATACATTCATTACACACTTGATTTTGACTGGATTTAATACTTCTCATAAAGTACAAAATGCATTAATGAAAAATGAACAACCACCACCCAGGGACGAATAAGGCAGCAGGCAACTTCCACTTAATAAATATGGGAGGGGGGGGTGGGGGACTTACCATAAGACAGTCCTTTGGAGAGATGAATATAACTGCAGCCTTTTACTTCACATCAACTCTACATTCCAGGTCCAAAAATGAAACACACAAAGAAAATAACTACTTACTGCAAAACGTGGCGGCGGCTCATGAAGTCATGGCGCTGCTTTGCTGGGTGCTTCAAAGGAATTTAAATTACTGAAGAGAAATGTTGCGCAGTGTCAGACTCGGGAAGCTTGGTCGCAGCCACAGGTCGTGTGTCCTCCAACAGGATACTGACCCGAAAACATACAACTTAAAACACCAAAAATGACTAAAAACAAACAAAAAAAACATCAGACTTCTCTGTGCTGTGATCTGAAATCCTTTTCAGAGGAGTTTGCTCATGAAGACTGCACCATAATTCTTTTCAGGAGGAATTTCCTATTATTATCATTATTATTATTATTTTACTAAATGAATTATAGGAGATATAAAATGTTGTCGTAACTGGCTGCACAAGGGGATAAGGAAAACTAGTTCTCCTTTTGCTCTACGAGGATACAGTATGTGAACATTTGCTCTCAAACCCTCATTACATTTCACTCTGTTTTCCCCAAGTCACCACAGTTCAACTAACCCCGTATGTAATCCTAAATAAAGAACTCACTCCTGTTCCTTGTTGTGAAACAACTTTTTTCAGCGCGAGATGAAAACATTCCCTATAACTTGATTTCTTGTCGCAGCCAATGGCCCCCTGCTGTGCTGTGAAATTTCCTCATGCATTAAATCCTTTGTGAGTGTTGTGATGCATACCAAACACTAAGTGAATATTACTGCACTGTTTAAATGAACACTACGCGCTGGATTGGGAGACAGACGATAGCTGCCAATTTGTGATGTTGTTAGTGTTTGACAGTGATCCACCATATCATCCTTCCCTCCCCCACGGCCTGTCTTTGTTATTTATAGCTTTCTCCATCGGTGACGCAACCTTGTACAACTGCAAAGGAGCACAGAATCATGTGATGGTTTTATTGAAACAAGCTAGTGGATTATAGGGGCCTAAGAGGCTGCTACAACAGTCTGTTAACACAACAGCCAAGCGCCCCCACCTCCTTCTTCAGCAGCGAAAGCAGGACAGCTGGGAATAATATGTCATTGTACTGTACATAACAATCGTGGAATTCTAAGAGTGCCTGAGTAAAATTCTTGTTCCACAAGGTTTCATAGCTTTCAGGGAATGTTGTGTAGCATTGTAGAGGTGGACTTTGTTTTTCATGGCAGGACACATAAGTATAATAGGTCTGTATTATCTCATTCAGAATACATTATAGTGACCTTATACTGTTAGGATTGTGATGAGGTTTATTCTCCACAAATGGGCACATATATCAGTTAAAAAGAAAAGGAAAAAGAAAAAAGGATACTAATAACTTGGGATCAAAAGCTTACGCGTGAATGCCACGTGGTCAGTTTACTCTATACACTACCGCCATCTTGTGGTGAAATTGGTAATAGAATGCAGAAGAGCAAAAGTAGTTGATACAGTGGAGAAGAAGCAAGCAATTCTAACGGTAACAGATATGACTGAAACCACCTCATATGCTCATTATATTTGCAAAGCTTCCTGTTGGTACAAGTTTAAACAATTAGAAATCAGTTAACAGTTACCAATAAGGTAGTGACTTCTTATATCTTAAGTCATTAAAGCTCTTCGCCAAATAAATGTCTCATTGTGGCTGAGGGTAAATAAAATTACATACAGTATCCACGCTGAGGATGCGTTGTGTATGTCAGATAAGTATGCCTAAATGCATCTTGTATACAGCGTGTCAATAAGTCTGAAGAATAACATATAGTGTACAATAGAAAAGAAAGTAAATGGCAGTGTCTGTAGGTCTGAGGAGTGAGGTCAGATACATGAGATAGTGATTCATCATCGGTGCCAAGTTCCGCATGTGTGTAACTGATTCAGCAAATCCATAATATTGGATTTAAAGATAAAATGCTGCCTAATCTGATCTCCAGAAAACCATCTAGGATCAGATACGCTGTTTGTTTTTTAAGTAGTAAGGCAATGGGGGCGATATGCCAGGAATTGATCATATTAATGGCCGTGCTGCTGTAGAAACATTTTCCTATTATCTTAACATGCCATGATGAACAGTCAACAAATCTTTTATAAATGCCCCCACAACCAGACCCCCCCCACCCCGGCCACCACCCATGCCCACCCAGCTCTTCCTGGGCGAAGTCTGTGTAATGCAATTTTTGTGATTTAATTGAGGCACAAGCAGACAGATTCTGAGCTCTGCGGACATTTGTGGTGGATGTCATCGTATTTCATTCAAAAATATGAAAACTGCGAGGACAATCCCTCTGAATCTATGTAGGTGGAATGGGGTCACACAGAGATGCACAATTGGGGGGCTCAAGGCCGTCTCCAAACACCAAAATAAATATGTAAAATAAATAAAATATACCAATACCTAAAAAAAAAAATTCCAATGAACAGATCAATTTTATACTATTAGCATCCACACCAAGATAAAACATTAAGTACGTAAAATAAAAGTAAAATTAAGGGCCAATCAAACTGGATTGCCTTAGAAATGCAAATAAAATGCAATTGAATTGTAATATGTAACAAGTAAATAGTACTAGTCTGTATATATTTACAAGGAACACCATATGAGAGTAACCTGTGGGTGGCAGGCCTGTTCGAAATATAGCTCAATAGTGGGAATTGCTTTATTTTTATTTGATATATTTTTTTTAGCGACTGTTATATAAATGATCATCTGAGGCAGAATATTTGTGTCTGTCGGCCAATTCTCATGATCTAACGATAACATAGTAATTTGAACAAATATGAGGGGGAGAGAGAGAGAGAGAGAGAGAGTCGTTTACTGTTGTAATTGAGCTAGTAATGATTTGATTTTCAACACTTCACAGTGTGTACGTGTGTATTTATTGTATTGTGTGCGCGTGTTAGCGTGCGTGTTTGCGCGCTGTGAGTGTAAGTTCGTTTGACTGCACCAAATGTGCGCAATACATGCGCAACACTGAGCATCTTCCGCGTCTCTGCGGGTTGGTTTTGGACCTGAGCGGCTACCATCGACCGTAGCTGCTGCACCGAAGCCGGGCGGAAGTGGGTGCTGCTCTCTGGAGGGTGGGGGGCTCAGGCATGACTGCGGTCGCCGTTGTCTGTTGCAGGAATACCCTCACTCGGCTGAACTAAGTTGTTGCAATGGAGACTTCGTGGAGAGACGCATACTATGAAATGGACCATCTGCCTCCTGTGCTCGAAGACGAGGTACGTCATCGTAACTTCAACGAGGACTGAGAGGCATATAGTGTCATACAAAATGGATAGTTTACAGGTGGTTCAGAGTCGGCAGTCTCTGTGTGGCAATTAATTTATATTAGCATGACATTAATTATAAGCCCTAACGCAGGGTTGCTGTTTATACCGCGGTCATCTCAGGGGTGAGTTAACGACAACACCGAGTTCGCTTTTTGTCTGATCACGTATAATTATTGTTATTAATAATTTATGTGGTTTCAATGTTTGACGTGTCGACAACTCACCCAGGTGAGCTTGAGCATTGCTTCAAACGTAAACCTCAACCTTTTTTTGTTTGTGTCCCTAACTGCACCAGATTTACGTTTTAATACTGTGGTGTGCTAGATCGTTAGATGTATGCAGTAATTTATGTACCTAAATAATAATAAATTAAAAAAAACGTGTTAGGTGAAGTGAAGTCTCACAATTTCAAATTGGTTCGAATGTAAATGTAAGTGCAAGTATAGACAATAGTTTAGACATTTGGTGAATAAAATTTTAGCTGAGCTGTGATCTAACAGAATTGCAGGTGAACCGCTGAATTTGGTGGTATGACTGCACTGATTGTTTCAAGCCCCGTTGCCAAAGATAAATCCCACCGTCCACAAAAACTCACACCAACACAATAGCACAGCAAAATCGCACACCATCTGTGAGTTCTGCAGTATCTTTCACTGTCAGTCCCAGCTCACACAGAAGACCATGACCACACTCCCAAGGATCCTCGACTCGTAGCGAAACTTATGTAGGCCAGTGCATAGGACTTCTCTTTTTCCATTGTATTGTTCTCAAGGGAAATTGTCTATTTATAGAGTTGCTGCTGCAGTTTAAAGTAGCACTTTTGTGCCCTAACTGTGATCATCCCTAAGATCACACGAATACAGTGTTGTGAACGTAAAACAGAATTGTGCTTCTCTTCATGACTTGAAATGTCATTTCGAATGGAGCCTGTCCAGTGACAGCCGAACATGCATTTGAGATGATCATATATGGAATAACATTATGGGAGGATTAAAGAGTTAGAGCAGTGGAAGGATGTGACAAGGAATTGTGGTGATGCTTCCATCCTCTCACTACACATAAGCAGTTAAAAATTGCAAATAGCATACTTTGTATATATATTAAAAAAAAAAAAAAAACATTAGCATGGTTGATTCTATATTGAACACACTGAGTGCATTTGTGGGCATTTGCTCACAGATGACTCACTTTACTGTGTGGGTGTGTAGAATCACTTCATGGTGTGGTGTGCATGTGGAGGATGTGGTGAATATTGTGCCAAATGGCCTTGCTATTGAATATAATCCAATATTTTCTGCTAGTCATATTATACTGTGTTCAAGAAGCATTGGATTAATGTAATGTTTGGATCCATTCATTCTCTGTACCGCTGTTGGTATTGGGGTCACTGGTGATCCGGGACCTTCTTAGTCATCTTGCTGTACTTGGAGCACATTGGACTGGTCACCAGCCAATCACAAGATAATACATACATAAACCAACACAGTCAAACATGTGCACAGTTTATTGTGAATTTTGAATAATGTTATATATGTAACTATAGATATTCTAACTGCAGTATGTATGTCTCTAGGAGAATGTGTCTCTGGCAGACATCTTGACTTTGCGAGACAGCTGCCTGTCTGAGGAGGATGTTTGGGCAGTGTGTGGAGAATGCGTTCTGGCGCTGCAGAGCCTTCGACCCTCCCACCTCTTCCACACCTTGTGCATCACCCCCGACACACTGGCCTTCAACGCACACGGGAACGTTTGCTTTATGGAACAGCTCAGCGGTAAGTTTACAGCAAGGAAATGCCATCAATACTGCGAAAGGGGGTGCTGCTTCTTATTTATCATGCCAAATTAAGTACTGTACTGCATTATTAATCATACAAGGGTAAGAATAAATTAACTCCTGTCCAAAGTGAACCAAAAAAAAAAACAGCCATAACTGTAATGACAAATGCTTAAGGTGTATGGTGATGAAAAAAATCCTGCCGATAACCAATGTTTATTCTTATCTTGCAACATGTATGTTTTTCTTTTGTTAAGACCCCTTCGCAGTAACAAACGGTTGAGTTGGTTAGGCTTCTAGATTGGTTAGGCTTCTCTTTTCACTTCTTTTGAAAGTGTAATAATAATAATAAAAAAAAAGCCAAATCACCCAGTGAATTTATTTAACCAAGGTTTTGATTTTAGCAAAAACTTGCTGTACTTTTTCATTTCATTTTCATTGATGATTCATGAGGGCAAGCATTATAGAAAACGGATAGATGTGGAAAAAAGGTCTCAGGGTTTTTGGACATTAGGGTTTCATTCTAACCTGTGTTTGCGTGTCCGACAGTGTTTCTGTGGACGGCTGGCGGGCAGAGTCGATTTTTATCCATGTAGGAAAAGCGCTGTAAAAAATACAAATTGGATTTATTTTAATTTGTAAATTTGATAGTAGTATTATCCCTCTTTCACCAAATTTAGTACACTGCAGTGCATTCTGAGATTATAATATAATTTACTGTCATGATTGTTTTGTGCGTTTCTGTCCTCCAGATGATCCTGAGGGCTTATTTGTGCCTCCTGAGTTTGATAACACAGGCAGCACATTTGAGGTGAGAGATATTGAATAACTGATGCTGGGTATACGCAGCATGGCCCAAGTGACACAATTCTGTCTCTTCCTGTTTTTTCTTTTGTTTTGTTTTAACATTTTGAGTCCTGAATCACACCCCCAGCCTCATAAAATCTAGTCATTCATTTGAAATAGGCATTTATTTATTTAATTTAAAACACAATAGCGGTATACTGTAGCACTGATGTATAAAACAAAATGTTTATTTTCAAAAACTTTCTCTGACGTCTTTAAAGTAATACACCAGATTACAGACATACAGTAAATTTATAAATGAAAGTGTTCATAGAATGCCTGTACTATAAATTATTCTTTGTGCTGGGATGCAGGGCCATGTTTTTTCTTTGGGCTCAACTCTGTCCGCTGCACTGAATTTTGTGATCGAACCAGAACTGGAGGCTGAGCTAAGTGAAGAAACTCAAAAGCTGTTGGAGAAAATGCAGGAGAAGAAACCAGAGGACAGACCGCTCATACAGGTAATCACAGATCTCTTAACCAGGGGAATTGTTTTTATAAATATATATTTAGAGTTTTTTATGATATATTATTATATATTAACTCATTCACTGCCATTGACGGCTATAGACGTCAAAAAATCATTCTAACTATTACTATTAGTTTAACCTTTTTTCCCACTTTTGTTAACAAGAGTGAAAACCTAGTGCTTTTTTTTTATATTGTGTTAGAACAGATATAAAATTTGTGATAAATTGTGAGTTAACTAGTGAAGTCATGCGATTAATAATGATTAAAAAATAGTACTCGCCCGACGCCCCTAATTTTTAATAATCTTTTCTTTAAAAAAAAAAAAAGATTATTAAAAAAAAAAGATTTTTACAAAATTTGGGGCATCAAGCGATTAAAATTTGTAATCGTAATTATTCACATGACTTCACTAGTTAACTCACGATTAATCACACATTTTGTATCTGTTCTAAATGAACAACAAAAAATCTAGGTTTTCATACTCTTGTTAACAAAAATGGAAAAAACTAAACTAATAGAAATAGTTCAAATGAATTTTTGACGTCTATAGCTGTCAGTGGCAGTGAATGAGTTAAATATTACAGTTAATCAAAGAAGGCTGGGGTACTGAAAAGGGGATTTTTTTTTTTATGTTAAACCTTTTATGGCAAACCGCCAGGACATCCTCCATCAGGCTCAAGCACGACTGCCCCACACCTCATCTGCAGCTGTGTGCCGTAAATTGTCTTCTGTTGGACGGCGTGTGCTCTCCATTGAATCAATATCAAATTTCCAAGGTCATTCCATCATCTCTGCTCACTATGTCAACATTTGATCTCTGTCGTGATTTCTGACTTGACCCATTCCTCTCCATATCATTCCACAGATGGACAAGAGAGCTGCGAGGCCATTTGGCAACATTCAAAATCCAAAAGACTGAGTTCCTATGATATTAGTAAAGATCTCTCTGTCAACACTACTATGAAAGCAAATGGTCTATCCAGACAACAGGTTGGTTATTAGAATTGTTGATATAGTCAATCCAAGACTAGAGCTACTATGAAACGTCTGGATGCATCATTCAAACCAGTTTTTAAATTAAAAAAAAATATTTGTTAGTTCTATTTAACGTTTCTCAAAGCGAAACTATGATGTCAGCCTTTCACATATTTCTAAATGAAACTGTCAGTGAGAATTAGAGGACATTTTGAATAAGCCCAGTTCACGTTTTAGAAAATGAAAAATAATCCTAGATTCCTGGTTTATGCAAATGTGCTCTTTCTTAGATTGTTCCCCAACATTCACAATCTTTTGTGGCAGTTGATTAAATATCTTTGTATTTTCCTGTTCTAAGTGACTAATAACTAATTTTATATTATTAGGTGATACAATGTCAAACACTTATTTAGTCTTTTCACAAGAAATATTCTTTGTATCCACATTTTAGTGTCATGTTTGACTTTTAATTGAAATGTTCTGTTTCATGTTAAAGCACCTGAACTTTTACAGGTATGTGTTGGTTGGGACTCCTCCCTCTGGGCTGAGGATGCAGATAATGCAGACAGATGCTGCAGAGGCTCAGCGGATGAGCTGGACTGCCGTTCTCACAATAGCTCCCCAGTGAGGATGAGAGCACAGCAGAGATTCAACAGGATGAAGGGGGCGCTGAATCGCTCCTGCTCCGTCCCCGACTCCAATAACCCGCCTTGTCCCACTCCACCACATGGAAATATCAGCGTACCCGTATCAGACCTGTCCGAGATCGGAGCAGATGAACATTTGTGTTCCAAGTCTGCGTGGAGCAACAGATCCAAAAGACTCTCACGAGGAAGATCCTGTGAGTCGTACCCACGTAGTAGTGCAGAAGATTGTGTGAGCTCAGTTGCTGACGTTCAAATATCAAGAAGAAACAATGAAGACGCTGTCAAATCTTCATGCTACAAAGAAACCAATTTTCAAGACTGTCATGACAATACAGTTAAGGAAGCGAGTCAGAACGTAGTCCCGTCCTGCACATCTGCCTCTTGCAACCCAACGGGCGTGGAATGTGACAACTTTGGGGCTCAAATATCAAATCACCACAAGCGCTACATGCCAAAGAACTACATGACCAAAAGCATGCTTTTCCTCAATGAAGAAACTCAAGATGAGGTTAGTAAATTAATCATGGATGTCTTTTGTTTGCATCTCACATTTTTCCTTGGATTCATGCTTATGAGTATTAATGTGCTGTTTGTAACTAACTCCAGGTTGACTCCGTCTACAAACACAAATATTTCTTGAGTATATGTATGTTCAACCATCTAATTTCATTGTTATATTAAACATCTCACAACCTTCAATAATACATAAGTATACAGACTCTCCCCAACTTACGAACGAGTTACGTTCCGAGCGATCGTTCGTAAGGTGAATTTGTTCGTAAGTTGCTTCAGTGCTATATTTTGTATTATAATTTATGTTTAAAGAGAATACGTACAGTACTGTACTACGTATGTTAGAGAGAGAGAGCGAGAGACACACACAGTATGTACATGTACGTAATAAGATAAATAAAGTGAAGTTTAACTTACTTTTGGAAGATGTACTCGATGCTTAAGGATTTGATGGAGGAGGAGGAAGAGGAGGATTTTATATCATGAGAGGTTCTTCGTCGTCGCTGGAATGGGCTTTAAAAGTTACTTCCTCCTCCGTAACTTCAATGTAGGAAGAAGTTGAGGGTCGCGGAGAAGAAGATGAGGGTTGATGAGTATCTTCCTTGGAGGATTTACTAGAAACTGGCCGAAAGAAGCGATCTAACTACGATTGCACAGTTTTCTTCTTTTTTCATCATAAATGATGTGGTAGCACTGTATGGCATCATTCAATTGATTTGCAACCGTTGTGCAACGTTCAATATTTGGGTCTTGCTGCTCGAAGAGTGCGACGGCTTTATCTATGAGCGACAGGCGTTTCTTCTTCTTCCTCCTCCTCGACACGTTGCTGAGCCTCCAATGCTGGGTGAGCTCTCACAGCGCCAAGCGTCGCTATTAGCGGCGGAAAGAAGCACTACAGTACTCGGAAAAAGGTGCGCAATAAAAAATCTAACTTACAGCATCTCTTTCCGAACATTTTTTGACATGCGCGCAGACATGTTCGTATGTACCGTTGTTCGTAACTCGAATGTTCGTAAGTAGGGGAGCGTCTGTAGTTGTGAAAAATTCGATTTGGCCAGTATGAATGTCATGAGAAATCTCATAATTGTAACTGTAGCAAAAACGATTGCTTTACCGTATCAAGAGGATAGGATATACTGTATATGTTAGCTACAAATGAAGTCAGCAATTTTTATAAAAAAATTTTTTTAAATGCCTGCAATAGTTTCTTTCATGTGGTTTAAGAGCCAAAACTGGTAAAAAACAAAACAGATACATGATTTGCTTTTTTTTTTTTTTTTTTTAATAAAACATTTGCATTTCTTTCATGTAAAATGTTTTTGTTTTTTTTTCCTTCAGTGGATCCCACTAAGAGAGTTACTTGCTCATTATGGACTGAGGCTGACAGTGAATGAGCTCTGGGCTCTCTGCTTCACCTGCCTGTCGTCCCTGCAGTCCTATATTGACTTTCCAGGTAATCATCCAAATGTATACATATGTTTTTATGAACTGCTCTTATACGAATATGCAAATTGTGTCCTGTATTTTCCTCAATGAAATGGATGTTGGAAGAATTATTATTAAATATGGCAAAATTGTTTTATGCAGCCATCATTCCTTCTTTTCTTTTAAGCTTTCTTATCCCTGGACACCGTGTACATTAGCTGCCAGGGAGAGATGCTTTTCTTGACACCTAAAAACTTTGGTAAGATCACTTTTTGTTTTCCTAATTGCTGTAGAAAAAAAAAAAAGCGACAGAGAGAAACAACTGGCACCTCTGCCGGGAGGACTCGCGTTTTATTTGTGAGCAAAACAACTCCCCATGCCACCATTGCATAACATACAGATTCCAAAACTATCATAGCAGTTTTTTTAAGTCGTACCCGTCGGTACTTTTGGTGAAGAAAGAAGAAACAATTGTGTGGGTGTGGATTATGCATGCTTTTGTGCTATCCCCCCACTACTAAAACTATTTGTTTTAGTGTCAGGGAAAGACAATCATAATAGACTGTTGAGAATAAATGAATAGCTTATAGACTTGCTGGTCCTGTGGGTCAACCATCGCAACCAAACAAGCCTTGTCTGTGCTTTGGCTCGCTAGCAATATGCCTGAAACTTGTACTCTCAGTTTAAAAAGATAGTGGCATCTGTTTAGTAGTGGGTTTACCCTAACTCTAGTCCTCTCCCCTGTTTGGCAGTATTCTCAGACACTCATATGCATTAAGATTTTTTTTTATTTTTTTTTTTAAGTACAGCATGTATAGACATGTTCACCATGTTTCTTGGTGGTTATTAGCTCCAATAGCACTACAAGTAAACAAACCATAATATATCGTTTGGACATGGCAAAGCGATCAAAAAAAAACCAGGATGAATGGCTTGAATGATGTTTTTAGTTTTCTTCTCTACCGCCGTACTTTAAATATTAAAGAGCTTTCAACTGCTATGTTGTATTTTAAAAAAATAGATGTGGTGGGAAAAAATTGACAGGCATTTTATACATACAGTACTAATACTATATTAACTTTTTGGCACACCAGCCACTGCGGCTAGTGGTTAAGCAAAGTTATTAGCCACTAGGCACTGATTTGTTGTCGAATAATTATGTTGAATGTTTAAATTGAAGCTGACTATGGCATTCTCATGTTTACTTAAACTATATTTGCAACCTTTTTGAATGTTAATTAACCCTGTGCACACTCAAATCAAGACTTTACAGGTTATTTGCATTACTCTGATAAGGTTGTGTGAAAGGTTGCGCTCCTGTTACATGAAAACATTAAATGAGACGAAACTAGCTTTCTCACATGCATATATTATGAGGAGTCTGGTGATTTGTTTGTTGCCGTTTGTAAACACTACATTAGATAGGCTACTAGCATGCACAATACACACACAATATTTGTCGATTGATACGTCTAACATAATATAGTAATTTCTTGACTACGAAGCGCACCTGATTAAAAGCCACAAAAGCTAAATTTAGCCATTAAAACAAATATGTACATACAGTGGCCGCTTTGATTTATTAGCCGTGGGTCTCCATATTGCTAAACGGGATATTTGCAAAGAAAGAAAGAGGACACGGAGAATATCTTTTGAATTACCTTAAACATTGGTAAACGCTTTTTCCAAACCATGCCAAACACGACGAGTTACACAGTAGTTCTCCCGGAAACCTTCTAGTCTCTCTAATTGCCGCACAAAGAAAATTCCGTTTGTTACCCTTTCCTGCTCAAAGCGCCTGACTGTAGTCTTATCTGTTTAACCATCTACGACCTCACCCACAGGTTCCACTAGATTAATTTAGGATGACCAAAAAATTATTATTATTTTTTTAATTATTATTATTTTGCCTTGACATGTCCACTTTTTTGCATCCAGGCTTTTTTTTATGAATTCTTGAAAATGTCCGGTTTTCATTTAATTAATAGCAAGGGGGTGAAGAAGGGGGGAAAAGGTGGGTTTTGTGTTTGTGTGTTATTATTATTGTTATACAAAAAAAAGGAGATATTTTTTAAATAAAAAGGAGGTCAGCTTACCTACCTCACTTCCTGACCGTTCAAATAAGGTCCTAAACTGCGTTGTTGGCCCAGAGGGGTAGCTCACTGGTAGAAACATGGTTGTGATGCGGGTTTGATTCCCCCACCCCCATTAAAAAAATAATAATAATAATAAGACGATCCCAAGAGCGAAAAAGGTTAGGCTTAGACCATTTTGTCATTAATTATACATTTTTCAAGTAAGACTTCGTTATTTGTTTGATTTTCTACCCATACAAAGAGGAGGCATAAGCTAAAACTTACTTTGAGTATCATTTAGTTATCTCAAGGCCTCTTTTTTTGGACATCAAAATCTGGCCACCCTAGAATTCTTTCTTTTTCTTCTTCTCTCTCAGCTAAACCTTTCTGTGTGGAGGTCATGTTATTTCTGTGCTTGCATTGGTTTTCTCCAGGTGCTTTGGGTCACGATCCCCCAAAAAAACATGCATGCTTGGTAAATTTCAATACCGTGTTGCCCATAGGTGTGAATGGTTGTCTGTCTATAAGTGTCCTGTGATTCGCTGGTGGCCAATCCCTGGATATATCCCGTTCTTCTCTTAACGTCAACTACTGCTTGGATGAGCAGTATACTGCGAGGCGCATAAGCTAACCACCCGTCCACTGTTTCACCTTTTTCTTCACATCTGAACTCTGTTATTTGCAGCATCTCAGGATAAATTTTATCTTTCCCCCGAATATCAAAAACATGGAATTGTAACCGAGAAGGTATGTAACACTAAATTAATGCTTTTTATTGGAAAAGAAAAAAAAGTCTTCCAATTGCCAATGTAAATGTTTTGCTGCTGTCCAGGCTTGTGTTTATGGAGTTGCTGCGATCTTGTGGACAACAGCAAAGTTCACTTTGTTGCCCAGTCAGAAGCTTGTAATGCCTCGCAAACTGAAGCGACTTCTGCTTGAAATGGCCAACAGCACACCAATGGAGAGACCTTCCATTGCCATGGCCAAACAGGTTTTTATTTAGACGTTTACATAAGCATGCTTCTGATTTTGCCGTTCCCTCCACAATAGAGTTGCTATAAAACTATTGATGTGATTTGAAGAGGTTTTTAAAACAGGTTCCATACATTGTTGGAGCTATTGAAGAAAAATCAAAAAAAAAAATTAAAAAAAGGAAAGAAAATGTAAAACATTACAAAAGAACCAATACAATTAAAATGTATATTATTAACTAAATATGAATGTTGGATTTGGAATTTATTGGCTGTTTTACTTCCAATATACTCCTGTTTTCCTACCAGTGTCATTCATTTTTATTTTATTTTTTTTTAAATCTTTTTGTTTTAATTTCCTGCTCCATAAACATGATTTTAATATGCATTCATTCCAGAGCTGCTGTGACTATTTAACACATCAAGGGACAAACGCTGAGAATGTGTGGAAGCAGCTCATCGGCCGGGTTCATGCGGTAAACTCCAGTTCATCATGTTCATCATTTGCGTCACGTGTTTTCAGGCAATGTTACTCTTTTTCCAGCCAGTCTCGAGACCCAATGATGGCGAAGCTTTGAATGCAGATGACACAAACCAAGGATCAAGTAAAAATACTCCTCATATGAGCAGTGGTGGGAATATTTTCTTTTCAAAGCTGTCAGTGTTGTTGACCTTGAACTATAACATGGTAAACATGCTGACAGTGGGTTTGAGTCAAGTATTCAACCCCTAACTTCTGCATTAATTGGTCATATGTGATTTATTCTTCATGTAAGTCATAATAATAGACCGATACAATTTCAATTTTCTTCAGAATTTATATAGTTTTCATTTGTATTGTTTTTAATTCACCAATTGGCAAAGGCATTTTTGCAAAGTCAGCTGGGCAGTAGAAAATGAATGAATGGACATGAACTGTCTACAGTTTGTGTTGTAATGGCCATTGAGAGCCGACTAACTTTTGCTTTCTTTTATCTGCTTAAGCAACCCAGAGACCTTCAGTTCCACAATCACACTATTTACCCCCATCATACTGACCAATGAAGTGGAAGAGAGCCAACACATTAATGAGTAAGCAGATTTTTATAGTTATTGTGTTGTTGTTTTTTCCGAAGGCAAACTTTTTTTTTTACATTTGTCATTCAGGCCACATATTATGTGCAGTTGCTTTCTTGCACATGCGCACTTCCCGTTTTCCCCTGACTTTCGCATAGTAATGTAGTAATTCAGTATTATCACCAGTTAAGAAGAATGTCTCCCTTAACCCATGGGGAGTATTTTATTTTGAAATGGCTTGGTCAGAACCAACAAAAAGCCAAAAAATGGTCACAATATTGCCTAGGGGTTAAAGATCAATTTACCAATAGATGATTGGATTATCCACAGTAGATTTGATTTAGATTTTTTAAAAAAAATCATTATTATTAGTTTCATGACAGCAACATATTACTACGTACACTATCCTAGCTGAAAATGTCATCTGCACACTTATATCTGACTGTATTGCACATAGATCACAATTAAGCATAAAGTAGGCATAATGAAAGCAGCATTTGTGGATGAAGTTGCCCGTGGTAACACGTTTTTGTTTGACTGAAAGCTGTTCATTGTCGAACCACATTGAGGTGGTATGTTGAACCTACTCTCCGCTGTTTAATGATGTGTAAATCTCTTGAGGGGGAAGGACTTAGGCGTGTGAATGGAAACATGAATGAAAACAAACAATTGTTTTCTTGTCTCTTTTCATTTATATGCACTGAGAAATCAAAAGAGGACTGAACCGACGGTCAAGTCTGTTCTTGCAGATGTCTTTCACTGCATTTGTTTTCATTTTGATCGAATCTTTAATCAGCTGCTGTAGTGTCACATCCCATCTTTCCTGTTGGGATCAACACTCTTGTTAGGTAGCGGGGTTGTTGACAAGGATACATTTTTGGATGCTTATTACTGGTTGTTGGGGGGGGGGCTTTTAATGCAATATTGTTGGTTCAATTGTGTGAATCTCATCATGTGAGCATAAAGGGAAAAAGGTGGCGCTTCATAATCTAGTCGTCGAGTAGCACTTCATTTTTAACACTGCAAACAAGTGCATTTAAGTGTTAAAACCTATACGTTGAGTCCTTTTATGTGCTTTGTTTTCATATGCAATCAATACAGTCAAGCTACTTGTAAAGATTCCCTACTGAATTCTACATATGGTAGCAGTTGTTTAAATGCTGGCTTATTTTTTTTCAATCCATAAATTTGAGTGCACTGACACAAATGAAATGCCTTCGCCAAAGGCTGTGAAAATTGCAGCATCCATCACTCATGTGATAACAACTGTTTTGCCACAAAAGGTGTCTCAAACCTAAACCGGGAAACGTTGTTGAGTTGTGGAAATCAGAAGTGCAACAATTAATCGATTTATCAAAAAATGATTATCAGAGAAATTGATTATTGTTTTGATAATCAAATAATTTTTGCTCAATATTAAAATGACAAAATCATCAGAATTTAGGGCTGTTCGATACCACTTTTTTTTTTCAATATGAGTACTTAACTCTTGAGTAGTCACCGATACCATGTACCAATACTACTAGTGCTTTTGATGCATAAAAAATTCCCCCCAAAAACCAATGACAAATAATTTTAAAGAAAGACCAATATACTGTATCCCAATATAGCATTTTCCCTTAAAATTGCATCGAACTAATGGTATTTTTCTATTCTTCTCATTTCTAATTTCTCGTTTCTGATCGTAAATTGGCCATAATAGGTATCGGACGCCAACGCAAATACCGATACCTTGAAACATGGCACAGTATCGTCCCTAAAGCTGGTATTGGTACTCATACATTCCTACTCCCAAGACTATATACCATACTATATACCCTTTTTTTTTAGATATCTATAGCCCTCCATAAATGCAGGCGTATTCTCTTTGTGTTGAGTCAAAATAAAACATTTGCAAACATCAGAAAAACTCCCTAAATGAGATGAGAACTCAAGGAATTGGTAGAATTGGAAGCTACTATTGAGATCAAAGCTGTTTGTGGGGTTGTGGTTTTCAAAACATGTTTCTCTGTTGCTGACTGTCACATGAAGTGAGTCTGTTTGGGTGTTGTTTGAAAGATTCCGTTTTTTTTTTTTTTGGCATGGTAGCAAAATACAAAATAAGAATGTTAAGGACACTAAAAACACACACATTTGCATCTGTGTGTGTTCTTGTGTCTAATAACAGTGTGTAACATGGTTGATTAGAAAAAGACGGAAAAAGAAGATAGTGAGAAAAGGAGTTCAGCTTTAACTTCCTTTAAGCTCATCAGTTCCACAATTGATTCCTTGTGCAGTTGAAATACAACTGCCCCCCCAGATGGATTTCTCAATGTGTTGCTCTTCATTAACCCGACCTTTTTTTTTTCTACTGCCCATGTGATTCAGTCAGCTCTCTTTGTTTCTCCTCCCTGGCCCATCTCTGTACACTCTGTGAGCAGACATGGACGACGGTTCAGACGCAGGGCTCACTGAGGGAAGAGACCACTTGGCAGGGGCCGGCGATGAAAGCCCTTCTGAAGCCGATTGCCATTCTGAGGGGAAGAAGAGGTTGCCTGATACTTGTGATGAACAGATGAGTCCTGACTGCTCAGAGGAAATGGAGGACGGCGATTCTCTTGTTTCAGATCTGCTCATTTCAACGGGATCCAGAGCGGATCGAGCAGACCTTTACTTCAGGCCGGCCTGGGACTTGGCTTTCTTTGGAGAGGACTGTTTTAGCCCAGAGGTGGTCCAGTATGCATCGAATCTTGGCCAGTACAGAGGATCGCCATGTCTGGATGTGAAAACACAGGTGGGTGGATATTTCAAACTCTGTTCTATTGGCTGTATTTGACATGATATTTATTTTACTTGGAACAACAGCGTGCCCATATTGGGAAGTGCTGAAGTAGCAGCCTACCAGGAAATAAAAAGTGAGGCTTTTCTCCACTAGTTTAGACGACAAATAAATTGTCATTTGACAAAATGTATGTTAATTTCATTGTTGTTCCAGTCTTTGCTCTTTTTAAGAAGAGTATTTATTTAAGGCTTCCTCAATTGAGTGACATTACCTATAAATAAGTCTGCCAAAATATCAGTAAATAACTACGTCACAGCACCCCCCCCCCCCCCCACACACACACACACACACAAAAAATTGTTTAGATATCATCGCGCCGCCGCTCTTGAATAGAATAAATATATTTTTTTTTTAGCTGCGCAGCACCGCCCAGCAGCGTTCCATCTGTGCTCCCCGCTGCTCACCACGTACACAGCGAAATGTGTTGACGACGGCAACTGCGAGTGCGCCCATTAAAGTTTGTTGTGAAAAGGGCTTTAAAAAAACTCCATGCAGCTTGCGAGACGCAGGTTGACCAGAACCCCAGTACCAATACTCGCCGTTCGACACCTGTAGATTCTCCTGTTCAGGGGGTTTTTTTCACTATATTTTTCAAGATGTAAAAATATTTTTTTGCATTTTATTATTTTTTTTTTCCCTTTCTCTAAAACCGCATATTATAGAGGTTTATAAGCATTTTTGAAGGATTTTTTGGATTGAAAAATCATTTTATTTATTTATCCCAATGCATTTCAATGGATGTCAATGTCGCTACTCTTGGGCCAGCCGGTCCCTGTCACCCGTGAATAGCGGGCGTCCACTGTATTCACATGCTATAGGTTATAAAATTCTAGTCGCACTAACTTGTATGCATTCATATTCACCACACAAGATAAAATTCCACTTTATTTTATCTGCTGGAAGTGGAACACAGTCAAGCTTTGGGGTAAGTAGGATGAGAGCAGATGGGGTAATTTAAGATCATTTGCATTTTATTTTCTGCAAACTGGATCTGAATGTTAAAAAAAGTAGAACTTGGCCGATGGCTTAGGAAGTTATTATCATTTGCAAACGAATACTAATGAATTGTCTTTGTATTTACACACTTTGGTGACCCACTTTCTCCATCGGAAAGCTTGAAATAGCAGCCAACATCTCACCGTAACAGTTAATTGGCTGCAATTTCCAACAGTTTACTTCAAAGGATCTGTTGTATTCTGTTGCTATAGAAATGAGAGAAGGAAAAAAAGTTTATTTACTGTGAAAATGCCTTCTGGATAGAATAGTGAAATCAAAGATGTGAGACTTAGTGACTTTTGTGTTGAACAGGAGCTGCAGCAGCAACTGACCATTGAAACAAGGAATCTTAAGAAAATGAGAAATTTCTACCAGAAACTTATTCAGCAAGAGAGAAAAAAAGGTTTGTTGCCAGTCTATGCGCTATTATCGTATTAGTCTTTTAGTGCAGTTTGTAAAATACAAATACAATGTTTCTGTCCTAAAGGTTTTGAGAACAAAGGGATGCTGTCCAAACTGAAGGCCCAGCTTGAAGAACTGAGATCCAAAGTGACATTCTTGGACAATGTCAAGAATTACCTTGAGGTGCTATCAAAGTACTTCTACTCCATATTTTACTTGCCATTTAAATGATGCCTTGTTTTCTTTTAGACACAAAATATGGATCAGTGGGGTTTAGACATGGCAGCGCTGCCGTCATTGTCTGCTTGTTTGGCTGTCCAAAGCTGTGAGGCTACTTCCTGCTTGACTTTTGCAACTTGCAAAGGAAAAAGAAATCTGCAAGCAGGGACTCCTCTTGGTCTCATGTCATACCTTTACGCAAGGTATTTTTTTAAAAATGTTTCTACTTAACTTTTCACTCTGAATGCATGACACCACACAAAGAACCAATTGTGCATAGATGAATGTCAGCGCTTTAAAAAGTAGCTCAGAGGTCTCGCACAAGGGGTCCAGATCTCAAGAAGTCTACCACTTTTTCTCCAACAATCAGTCTCAATGTTCTTTTTTCATTTGTAAGCAGGATTTCAAACTTAGACCTTGCGGTCTCCAAAGAACAAGTCCTTACAGCAGGGGGTCTTCAACATGGGGCCTGCGGGCACTTGGTGGCCCCATGGACCACATGAGTAGCATGCGGGCCTGTTCTAAAAAAAAAAAAATTAAAAAAAAATAGCTCAAAAGTGATGGAGCATTGTTATTTTCAAAGAGGTTTCCAGAAGTGATCCTTTGAAAATGTAAACACAGAAGTATAGAAATAAAATGTTGCATTCTGATATTTACCTGATTCCTAATCATTATGAGAACTCATTGACATGATTAGTGTCTTCACGTGAATAAATATAATACATTTAATATATGTAATGTTATCAATATATTTGTGTCACACTGCATTTTCTTTTTACACAGAAATGCTGCTTCAGAGGGGTATATCCAGCAGTTCCTGTATACGTATCGCTTTTTCTGCACTTCTGAGCAGCTACTGCAGTTTATTATGGACACTTTCATCAGTGCAGTGAGGTAAAACATGAATGCACAACGAGCATTTATGGCAAATGCTGCTTATTTATACAACATTAACACTGCTTTGTTTTCGATAATAGGGAAGGTCCAGACAGATCTGAAAATAGTGCTAACATCTTTCATCGAAGTTTGTGCTTGTTGAACATGTGGATTATGGATTGTAAAATGGTTGACTTCACGCCAAAGTCCAACATTGTGGCTGTTTTAGAAACCTTCCTTCATACTGTGGTAACCACGCAATCATAACACATTACACTATGAACAACCAATCAATATGACTGCATAATATGTATATCGCAGGCGTCAGGAATTGTCCAAAATCAAAAAATATTACTTTTAGTCTCACATATATCTAATTCAGCAGAACTGAGGATTTCGCAGTAGTTGTCGATATTGCAGTTAATCAAACATAAACATAATCAATAAAACTAGAAAAATTCCTGAGGAAATTTTGAATGGGACTGCTGACTCTTGCAAGGTGGAAAGCATGCGCTGAACCGTTTGCCAAATGTTGGTGTACTTTACCTCTCAATCTGTGTCAAACCACTTTTCTTGGGTGGATATTGATACGTGCTTCGCAAGCAACAGCAGTCCCATAATAAGTATTGTTTGTAGTTTTAATAATTTTAATAGTAGTAAAATGGCCAAGATGGCCGCCGACCCAGGTGGGCAAGGGGGAGAGAGAGTCCTTGGCGTACCTAATCAATTGGCCAAGATGGCCGCCGAAACCGGGTGGGCGAGGGGGACAGAGTCCTTGAAGTACCTAAATAATTGGCCAAGATGGCCGCCGCCCTGGGCGAGCGGAGTGGCGAGAATCCTGGGCGTACCTAATCAATTGGCCAAGATGGCCTCCGCCCTGGGTGGGCGGAGGGGAGCGAATCCTTGGTGTACCTAATTAATTGGCCAAGATGGCCGCCCCCCCTGGGTGGGCAGAGTGGCGATAATCCGCAAGCAGTCCCATAATTAGTAGAAGACAATAAATGCACTTTATCTGTTATGGTTTTCTGTCAGGTAATTCCTGTGGCTAGTCGAGGGAAGATCCTTCTAGCTGCTCTCCAAAGTCCTCCAAGCACAATTTGGAGCACAAGGAGAGGAAGTCAAATCGGATCTTTTTATGGTCAGTCGTCTAAAGAGGATCATATGAAAAAGGTGAGTAATAACAAAAATGTCCTCTTTTCATCTCTGTTATCAAAGGGACTATTTTTTTGTCTGTTGAGGGAAAATGATGTTTTAAGCTGCAAAATGTCCTGAACATTGAATCAAAAACCATTTTATGGTTGAATTACATTCATTGTATATATAAATTAGTACATGCGTTTAATAAATGTTTGCGTATGACATTCAGAATATTTGTTCATGTCAAACTACCGGGGTCTTTCCCCCCCCCCCCCGATTTTAAATTATGCAAGTAATTAACTGGTGAGAAAAAGAGGAGGATGAGAGTGCAGTGGATAAAAAAATGTTGAAGACGTCCCCATACCATTAAATGTCAAAATAATTAACATATAACAGGCTCTCTTCAAATTTGGTGGGCAAAAAATGTTGATTAAAAGCCTTTTTAATTGAGTGATTGATCAATCAATCGATCAAACTCTATTTATATAGCACCTTTCATACGTTAAAATGCAACTCATGGTGCTGAACAATATTATAATAGAATATTAAAAATTCTAAGATTTGATTCAGCTGATTTAAAAATTTAACAATTTGACAACTCCAATTTAAATACAAAACATGCTTCATTTTTTAAAACATCTCAGGCCTAGCGCTAATGCTAAAGTGGATGGAGGATCCTATTTAAATGCTAATGGTAATTAGCATTGACTTCACGAGTAATATTCCTTCAAATAACAAATATTCACACACAAATCCTGTGGAATCACACACCCACAGGTAAGTTAACAGTGCTCAAAGGCACAAATTCTTCCCAATATGTGAAAAATTTGTTATTTTAATAGAATTCAATCGCAACTTTCTTCTCTTCTCATTAATTGTGTACACACATATTGGGCTTTTGATGACGTATAGGTTGGATATTTGCGACCTGGCCGTTCATACTGAGGTCGCATTGCAAAACTTCGGATACGTATCCGAATCAGGACCACATATGAAAGTGACCCAAGTGGGATTTAAAAAAAAATCAGAAATGAGCCAGTCAGACTGACATAAAAAAAAAATCTGATACAGAACACATTTGAGAAAAAAAATATGATTTGGGTTTCATTTGCCTGAAGTGTGAAGGTAACCTCAGTAATACTAAGTAAGTGTGTTCTAAAGGAGAGGATATCAACAGCGGTGGAACCTTCAGCACCAATGACAAAAGAGAAGGACTTCTCCATAGCTGCAGCTCTGCCTGTGCCTTGCTACGTCTCCCTGGTGGTTGACCCTGCCAGCAGTGATGAGAAACTCCCCTTCAGCCAGACAAATTACAATGCGCAGCATGTAGCTCAGCAACTCACCCTTCTCCAGCAGGTATGAAAAAGCCATGTTTCCACCAAGCCACAGTTCAGTGCACTTCTCAACTTAAACATTGCTGGTTCAAGCCTCTAGCTCTGCTGGCGTGCACTCGAGCAAGATACTTAAAGCTGTTGTCCCTCCTGCTACTATGACAGCCGTGTGTGGAAGAGTTTTTTTTTTCTTTTCTTCCATAACAATATACGCCAGAATCTTTAACCAGTGTGACAATGGGTGTGAGGAGACATAAGGTGCGAAGTCAAGCTATATTTAATGAAATTGTAGTTGTTTTTCTTGAACGCTAGAGGGAGACATTTCTCTATGGATATATAATTAATGTCATACAGACTCTTTTTAAATGCAGGACATTTTCCACGGATGTCATCCGGTTCATTTCCTCAATTCCAGAATACAAGGCATCAGGGACAAGCCCTCAAGGAAAAACAAGTAAGTTCTCCAGCTTTATTCCAGTAATAGTTTATTGCAGAGTAATGTAAAATCCAAAACATGAATCGCTTTTCAGCAGTATTCAGTTAGTCGGTCAGAATGTAAAGTTAGTAATTCCCACAATATTTCACCAAAAATGCTACTAGTGCTATATATATTAAATATTTCTCTCCAACAAACCATTAATAGTACTAAATTTTACCTCAAGAGCACGTTAAAAAAAAACTGTCACTGTAACAGTGCTGTACATCATAAAAACTGAGCGGAAAACAAATAATGAATATTACAAAACAATAATGATTCGTGTAAGAGGTGCCTTCAGATACAGATATGTTTGACGATGGCACGCTGATATCTTATATACATTAATTCAGTCTGCAGCTACGTACATTGTAACAAATACTGAACTGATAATTTCATTAACGATTGTGATTGTAGAGTAATAAATTATGTTGTGCAGTTGAACACTACCCACAACCAAAACTTGCTCTGTTCTACAAAGATTTTTTTTTTCTTACTTCACATGCCACTTTATCATTTACATATAATCACAATATGGGGGGGGGAAATTATATTAAAATAATAAACATGTTAATATTTTTGCCTAACACCCCCATCCAACAGCACGTCAAGTACTTGGTCCCTTCAAATTCCACCAGTAGAGGGCAGCAGCCTGCCACATGATGGGACGCCATCAGCTTCCTACCTGCAGCAGATGCTCGCTTACTCTGACAGTGTTATGAAATGGATCGCTGGTGAAATAATCATCTGTAACTCAGTCAAGGTGAGAGGCGCAAACGATGCAAATCATTTGTGGCTGCTTACTTATCTCTCCTGTTGTAATTGCAACAATAATAATTTGTGGGCACAATGTTGTTTACAATGCATATTCAAAAGTGTCGGTGCAGTGCAATGTTTAATTAATACCTCTCAGTAACGCAGATTGTCTGTAAAGGCAGGCTTTATGACACATAAGATCTACCCTGAACAGGATTAATGCTAAAAAATGAATAAACTCATGGTAGTATTTATCAATTCAGGTGGTGAAAATATTCACCATTGCAGTATTTGTCATGCTTGGTGTGTTGTATTGACCTCTCAGACTCACTTCCCAAACTACTGTGACTTAAGTAATTTGTTTCTGTTTTTACATGCTCTCCTCTCATCCAGGAACAAGTTGCCTTGCTGACCAAGTATCTGTGGATTGGAAAACATTGCTATGAATCTCGCAATTTTGCTACAGCCATGCAGGTCCTGGAAGGTCTGGAGAACAGGATTGTCAGGCAATTACCAGTAAGGCTGACCCGCTACATTTTTTGGGAATGTTCAGGTCTGAACATCTCTAGTAAAAATGACTAATTTTCCTACATTGATCAGCTCGGGGGTACTTTAAACCTTACAGTCTGCTAAATGGATTTTTTTTTTTGTGTGTGTGTGTGTGTCTTCCCTTTTCTTTCACAGGCTTGGAAGCATCTGTCTTCCAAGATGCTCGAGATCCTGGAGGAGCTACAAGCCGTGCAGGTAGGTGTGTGTGTGTACACTCGGGGATTGCAGAGAGCTGAAGGCTAGTCTGGCCACATATTGTTAAAGCGGGGGCTTCAGGGCAAAGAAATCAATAGGAAAACAACTTCAAGCAGGTTTGCTCACATGATGTGCTCACAGATGCCATTTCCACTACAACGTACCTTCCAAAAATCGGACGCATTAATAACCTCTTTACACCTTCAAATGGAAAAAAGTATTGGAAAATTTGCCATTATATTTTTTAATCTTTGCTATAAAGCTAATTCAACTGATTTTGATTGAAATTGAATTTCTCATCATGATTAGTCATTTCTTCTGCATCTTGTCCAAAATGTCAAGTAATTTTGACAGAATACTAAGTAATTGGTTGGGGAATGTTTCTTAATTCTACTATATCATCTGACTCTTGCCTCGAGCAATTCTCACCCTATGCTGTATATATGTTTTCTTGTTGCATCTGATGTGTATGTAAGGATTAACGTCTTTCTCTCAGGTGTTTCTGAAGAGTGATGACACGTGTCTGATTGCGGGAGAGCACAAGATGAGAAGACCCACCCTGCCGTCAGCGCACATCCTGGCCATGCATGTTCAACAGCGGGAAATTGGAGCCTTCGCAGTCACGAGCGGCGCTTTCAAGTGGACCAAGCTTAGGTATGATGACATTTGAAGGGTTAAAGACTGCTGATGTTCTATTCATTGCTATTGAATACCTTGTTCACGATGGCACTGCGGTTGAACAAAACCAGCTCATCTATGACACTGAGCAAGAAAAGTGGTGGAAAATGATAGCAATTTCTTGATATACTCCATTTTTTGTCTGATTTTTTTCCTGTGTCTTCAGAAGTTAAAGGGGGAAGTCAACCAAATACTTTTCTTTTTTTTTGACAATAATAATAATATATTCTATGCAGCCCCACTAGTCTAAATATGATATTCTAGTTACTATTGTGTAAATGGAATATTAATTCAGCAGTTTTTATCCATCTCTGGGCGACCATTTTGCTACTTGGTATCGACTGAAGATGACATCAATGTTGCTCAGGTCTCAAGTAACAACCACAACCGCAGCACGGCTTCAGAAAACAGGTGAACTCTGATTGGTTGTTGCCTGAGCAGCTGTGATGTCATCTTCAGTTGACAGCAAGTGGCAAAATGGCCGCCTTCTGAGATGGATAGAAATGGCGGGATTTTGCTTCATAACTCATATTCCAAAAATGTAATATTAATTAGAATGTCATGTTTAGACTAGTGAGGTCACATATAACTTATTATTGTCAAGTCACTATAAAGTAGTATCACGTGTGCACAGTTACATTTAGTACAAAGTAAAATCCCTGTAACAAAAAATGGCTTACTTTATGCATACCAAGTATCCATCGATGGCAGCGACCCACTTGTTTTTTTTTTCTTTCTGTTCTCTCCATCAGTCCACTCAGATTGACCAGATGCTGAGTCACAGCAAGGGGCAGTTGGCTAGAAATAATGCAGCTGTTGAATTAAGGGGTGCCACTGCTGAAGCAGATGGCGCCCGTGGGAGGTGGGTTTGATTGGAAAAGAGGTTGCGTTCCAGATGCTTCGCAGCCGCTGGGTAGAGCCAGATGCTCGGGTCAAAAGATCTCACAGAGACAAGCAGAGCTACAGCTGGTTGGTCTGAACCCGGGGTCCTTCATGTTGTCTCCAAATTAGGTCACAGCAAAAATAGCTGAAGCTACTTGGGGAGAAAAATCAGATGAGATGCAATCAACATTTTTCATGTTCTGTTCTTATATTTCTCATCCCATTTCATCTTCCTCTCATCATCCCATTCTGGGCTTGAAAAGGAGCATAGCTAAGGTGGTGAGTCAGATCCACGCCTTCCAGGAGGTGGTTTTCACCTACAGCCCCGACCGGGACTTGCAGGCCTACCTTGGCCACCGCATCGCCAAGCTCGGCAACTCTGCCCTTCACCTCCAGCCGGCTGCCAATGATGCGGATTCCCAGCAGTCTACTGAGCGTCAAGCAAGGAGGGTTCAGGAAACCCTGAGAAAGGTTAAGGCCTCCCTCCAGTGAGTCCTGCCCTGGCCGCGTCTCAAGGCCGCATTTGGCGACCCATAACTGAACCACGGCAATGAATTCTCTCTGTTACCATGGCAGCAGAATGCTAGAGTTCTCTTGGACTTTTCTTAGACAAGCATTCTATAATATCAGGTAAGACAGCCAGCTAGACTTTAGTTATAACACACAAACTTCAGATGATGAGACAGGTGCTTATTATGCCAAAGAAATGTAATGCCATGCATTTTTGTATGTGATTTCATTTTGCTTTTGAAGGCCTCAATTGACACACAAAACAGATTACAACATTATGCCTACATGACCGCTGAAGAGGAATAAAATTATTTGTCCTCTTTGCGTGTTCCAAAAAATTGAAGACAGATTTAATGTAAGAAAAAACAAGATGATTTATTAAAAAAAAACAGAGATCTCTGGACATCGTGACAGACTCCGAACATCACGTAACAGGTGGAATTTCAGAGGGCCGAATGTGTCTCTTCCGCGTGGAAAATGGCTTCTTATAGTTAAACAGACCGCCTCTCTTTCATTTGTAGACTAAACATACTCTCTGGGTACTTTTCCGTGAGCGATGGCGCAAACAGAGTCAGGGGTGTGTGTTCGAAGCAGATTCTGTTCTCAAGGACCAAATGTGTGTTTTCGCACAGAACACTGAGAAGAAATTTTTTAGACCAAACAATATGTTCCAGCTTAGTTCAAGGTCAAATTATACTGAATTCAACACTATCTCACATCTATAAAACATTTCGACATGGTTAATATAAAGAATTAAAATGTTAATAATGTATAACAATGGTTAATATATGAAATAAAGAATTTAAATGTTAATAATATCTAACACCACCAAGGGCCTGTATAAAGCCACAGTCCTTTAATGCACAGACTTGAATGTTGCGGTTTCAAATGGTTTGAGGTTAGCGTTCATGTTTTTTTATAAAAAGCCAATAAAAGGTATCATGTAACCTCAAAAGTACGGTTTGTACATTTGCAAATCAGCACAGAATATTTTTTGTTTAAAATTCAACCGAATTGTGAAAACCGGCTCTCTTCACAAAAACTAATTTAAGAACACATTGCAAATATGGAACATGTTAAAAAGCAGTCATGATAACTGTTACAAGAGTTAGGGCCACGTATAAATATATATATTTATTTTTAGAGGGTGGGTTGTATACAGAGAAAAAAACTCACAAATTTACGAGAAAATATTCTCGTATATTTGCAAAACTAGAAAGGCAGATTTGCAAGAAAAAAAACTCAGAAACATGCGAGAAATACACCATAATGTAAATTAACCATATCATATTAAGCATTCGCACTTTGAAGCGTTGTGTACAAGTTGCTAAATTGATGTGAACAGCATATTTGCTGTTTTCAGTCATTCACTTGCATTTACCTAAAACTCTGGTAGCTTCTGATTGGTTAGTGTTAGTCAGCTGATCTGGGGTCAGGAAGTGTTGACGCTGTAGTTGCCGTGTGTGACGAGTAAAGTTTAAGACGTCTGTCTCCATCCTGCCTTTTCATTTTAGAAAGAGTGTGCCATTTACAACCAACGAATCCTCAAGTTATATAGCTCCTGGTGGACAAATCGTCCAGACTATAGCTATGCTATGTGTATTTCTCGCAAGTTTCTATTTTGTTTGTTTTTCTACTTCTCACAAACATGTGAGTTTATTTCTCATAAATTTCAGATTTTTTTTTCTCTCACAAATTTGGCACTTTATAATGTCACAAATCTGTGAGTTTATTTCTCATATATATTTTTTTCTTGGAATATTATATATATATATATATATATATATATATATAATGTACACACACACATACACGTATCCCTAATATGCCATCGTTTAAAAAAAAAAAAAAACAGTCTGGTCATCTTTAAAATGTCATGTTGTCAATCTACAACCTTTCAATGCATTTTTAAATTTTTACTTTAATCATCTCCAAACGTAATGTTGCCTGTTTTAATTGGGTTGAAAAAAAAATAGGGAGTTTAAAAATAAATGTACTCTATTGGTAATTTTCAAAAAGGACTATTACAGAGCAGGAGTGAAGTGGATGACAGCTTGAGTTATGATATTGAATGTAGTTTTACTGCCTGCTCTCTCCGCTGGACACACGCCTCAGTGGCAAAACACACAATGAAGATTGAATGTGGCTTGTCATGAGAATATGATTAAGACAGATTTGAAAAAGACAAATGACATTTAGTGCCTCTCTCGCCAAATGTTATTGTCCGGCCACAGGCTACACTGCAGCGTCGTACATCATGTTGTGCTCCAGTATATAGCGAGAGTCGCGGTGGCTCCTTGCATTGTGTGCTGTTGTACAATATTGCTGTCTTTTAACGCTTTGGGACTGATTTTTTTTTTTTTTTTAAGTGTCAAATCAAGCTGTCTAGCAAAATTGTGTTTGGATGCATTTTACTTTCTCAAAGAGTCTATATTTCCTGATTTCCTGCTATACACTATTATTGACTAATGATGAACATGTGTTGACTATAACCATTAAAACAAATGTACAGTTGGCCATTTGCAGCAGTCTTTTAATTGACTGAATTCCTACGACATTTTCTATGACCCAAGCAAATTAATGTGTCCCAAATATAATCAGTCCATTGATGAGTTATGGGCTACAAACTAATTATTGTTGTTATAGTAGTAAACTGATTCTTCTTTGCTGCTGGGCATTGGTTAACTAAAATATTAAAAACATCTTAGGCTATTGTAAACTGCTATGCAGATGTGAAAGTCATAATGCTAACATGGAATTCCTGACTATTGCATTTTAAGTTTGTCTCTTTCATATAATGTCAAAAGCGAGTAGGCCTACACTTAACATTTTCATAAATGATTTTATTATAGATTTCCATGGGTAATAACCCAATTTGAGCATTTTCCACATAGAGGCATCCTCTTTTTTTTTTTTGCCTGTGACGTAACAATGGTTGAAATATCGCATGTCTGTTGAGGGGACCGGACATTTTATTTTCTGTTTCTTGTAGCAAAGTGCTCTTTCTTCAGTTGTCCCATCAAAAGATATGAAATATTGACAATAATGTAAGAGGTGATATTTGATATTTTTTTAAGATAGGCTACAGTGTTACATGTCTACGAATTCAGACTTGCATACCATGAAAATACAATCAGGCAACTTTCTCTGTGGGCCAGCAGACAGTTGGAAGCCTGCCAGTCAGCTATTAGGAAATCGGCACAGCGTGAGGCGACGTCACAGACGCTCTTCTTCTTTTTTTTTTTATTGTTATCTAACAGAATCAAGGAGCATCTTCAAAGCTTCTGAGATAAATAGCCGAAAAATGCCAGCGGGGACTCTGTTGCTCCTCAGAGACAGAGTATTGATAACGGACAAGACCAGAGTCGGCTCCTTATCAGCATTGTCATAAAAATAACGATCGCTTTAGTGGCATTGTTTTTGTACCGCGACACAAAGAGATCTCGTGTGGGGGGGCTGTCTGCATCCACGGTGGGTGTCGTGTCACCTCAAGGCACTGACTGGTGCGCATGAGTTTTTAAACACATCACAACTTGTATCACTTGTGAAAATCATCTCTCTTCTAATTCAGAAATAGTCGATCAGACTGACCCCTTACAATTTATAATTACTGGATTGATCCTTCGTGCTGGTTTTTGCATCAAATCCCGACATCCTCGCGGCTTGTTCTACCGCATTTCCATTTGAATGGGTCGACATTCAGCAGTAATTGTGTTGCTACTGTAATACCTTTGATGTGTAATGTTTGAATGGGCTGCGCCAAAAGCGGGCTGTTGACTTGCTGGCGCCAAGACGCGCTGGGGTATCGCAGACATGTCACAATACAACAACGTGATGATGGCTGCCTTGAAGACATGCAAGCTGCAAAAGTGGCGTGTTGGTTGGATTAAACAAATACAGTATAGTAAATGGGTTATTGTACATAGATGCCATCACAGGGGCTGTTTCATCATTACTGCTTATTCTGTTTAATTAAGCTTGAAATCACCCTTCCTTGATGTAAAAAAAAAAAAAAAGTAGCTCTCAATGGAGCTTTTTTAGGACAGAGAGCCACATTTTGCTATATGAGAAATCAGCCAATCAGTGTCAACTCAACTCATTGCAGATGCAGTAAAGACAGGTAAAACAAAAATAAATTCATAAATATAAGTATAGGTAAGTAAATAATTAAGGCGTGATCTCAAGATAAATAAATATAAATAAAAGTAGTGAGTTGTTTTTTTTTTAAAGTCTAAATATCAATAAATTAACGGAAAATTTCAGTGTACTGTAAAATGGAATCAATATTTTTTTGAGGTTGTACAAAAAGTGACTCATTTCTGACAGTTGATCGTGGTGGACTAGTGAAAGATGCAAAAGATTAAATACCTGTTTGTAATTATTGATAGCACCTTGTATTTCCATGATGTATTGTCCTAAATAAACTTTTGGTGGTGTCCGCATGCATTAAAATACTTTTTCCCACCATGTTGCATCTCTTATGTTTATAAGTGACAAAGTATGGGCTATGCGCGTGTGTTTTTCTCACTGATGAACCAATTTCACATATTTGTCATTTATTTATGTGTGCGTTTATCATGAAATTAAAATCGAGTTGTTTGAATGCATCCAGATTTGTACTGTATACAACTTGGGGTGGGGTGGGGTGGGGCTATACCGCTGTTTTTGCAAGAGCCCACAGTTTCAGTCAGGGCCTGACAAATGCTGGAGGGAGGGGTAGTGGGGTGTCACAGACTCTGTGGCGCCAGGTCTTCACACACTCACAGGATATGGAAAGACTTCAATAACGAGCCATTAGCCTCTAATCATGTAGATCGATCGGGCGTTAACAAGCCTCTCTACATATGCAAATGAGGGCGCTGGCCCACTCCCTATAAAGCCGAGCCCGGCGGAGTTGTTCCCACACACACTTTTACTGACGTCTTGCTGGACAAGCCAGGAACGAGAACAATGGTGAAGTACTTTTCTGTGGACTGGCTCGCCCAGAGCCACCGTGAGAGCACGCTGGAAGAGAACGAGGGATCTGCAATGGACAGCGTGCACACGTGCAAGCCACACATCCCCTGCATGGTGCAACCGAGTCCGCCGGCGTACGGCAAAAGTTACGTGCAGCCCAAACCAAAGTCGTCCAAAAAGATGGAGACCTCATTAACACGCTGCACATCACCAAGTAAGTACTTCTTTTTTTTGACTATCTAAATTACGCACAATGCAGAATTGTTCTAACTGGAGTTATTACATCAGTTTCAGAAAAAAGCGACGACTCTTCTGGCTACGATAGTGAAGCGGCTTCTTCAGAATGTCCGTCTGTGGATGAAGCCAGCGAGACGGAGAAAGAGTGCTCTCAGCGTCGAGTGCGCACTAAATTCACCCCAGAGCAGATCAACAAACTGGTCAAGATCTTCGACAAGCACAAGTATCTGGATGCTGGCGAGAGGGTGAAGACGGCACGCAAGCTGGGCCTAACCGAAACTCAGGTAGATACAGTTCAAAACGCACAAACATTTTGGGATATAAAAAATATATTTTTTTATTTTTTATTTTTTCCTCTGGAGATGGAATATAAAACACTAATGCAGATTATCCTATCTATGTTTCATAGGTGAGGACCTGGTTTCAGAATCGGAGGATGAAGCTCAAACGGGAAGTTCTGGACCTCGCTCCCCAAGTCCAACCAGTCATGTTCCAACACGTGCATCCGATTCAGTACCACTCCGTTGCTGGACAGCAAACCCACTACCCCCCAACCGGACCCGCCTTTTACCCAGTCCCCGTTCCCCAGATGGTCCTGCAGCAGCAGATGGCCTCTCACCGAGGGCCCCGTCTTATGATCCACAACCCACATTTCTACTGAGACTGTTAAAGAAGAGACTTCCCACTCAAACACTTAAGCCTTATAAGTGCAATTTTGAACTCTTTTTAAATCTTGGTATGTTTGATGCAAAAGTTGTATATAATGTAGAAAAAAAAAAGTTTATTTAACATCCTAATAAAGTTTATCTTTGTAATGCAGCAAGTATGTTTTTTTTTTACCTGGTCAGCATATCAACCACATTTTAGGCATGAGATGTCAACAGAAAGACTTTATTTGGATTATAAATACATACAATGAAAGTCTTATCACTTCTTATTGCATCTCGAGATTAAAAAAAAGCAACAAGTGCTCAGCGGAGCACTGTCAAACCACCAATAATAAAATTATAATAAATCGAATATTTTACAAATAATCCATGCAACAAAAAAAAATTGTTTTTTACAGAACCACGGCCAAGGATTTAACCTGACTCATTGTCACACATGCATATGCACAGACGCGCGCGTGCGCGCACACACAAGCTGCCTTATTTGCATTTCAAACACCAGCTAACCGGGCAGATCATGGTCAACAATTAGTTGTAATTAAGGCGCGCATTGATGAGTTTATGCGTACCGCAGGGGCCCCTCCGGCCTGGCTCCTGAGAGTCTGAGCTTTTGTATGTGCAGGACCAGTTTTAATCTCTGGTTTAAAGTCCTGAGGTCAATGCTTTGATTGTTTGATGTGATTTGAAGATTGCAAAAAACCAAATGTCGTCCTGATGAAACGCAACGCATTTGAAGTCTCCCGGCAACAAATGTAATTAAGATGGAAACTGAAAGTTAGATATGGTGAAATACAGTTTAAAGGAGCTGCTGAAGGCTACAGAGTGGGCGAAGACGACGAGAGGGGCCTGCAGCAAATGTCTCATTTAGATAAAGTCAACAAAGATCAAGCAGAACTTTCTCACTTTCCGCGTGATCTCCACCCACTGACAAACCAGGCATCATTTTTGCAGACAAACATGGATAAAATAATCACAATATAGGCCTATTAACAATATAGCATAGGAAATGACGTTTAGATTCGAACTACTCTTAGAATCCATTCAATCCACAATTCCTAAATTCATTATACATTCACGTCAGGGCGCTGCAACGCAGACCTTCTGGCGCCAGCAATGAACGTGAGAAAAGCCACAAGCTGGCCTCTATTAAGGTCAATTACGACCTCCATCAAGTTTCTATCATTCCGCTGAGAACTTTGCATATGCAAATAGAAAAAGTGTGCCCCTCCCATAAGATTCCCCCGAGTGGGCTTGTGAGGTTGGACCGACTGTTCACATCTGGAAACTTCTGCGTGCGTCATGGCCAACTTCTCGGTGGAGTGGCTCTCGCAAAGTTTTTACGCAAAGGAAAAAGACGCCGGTGCGATGACCCTGCAGAAAGACGAGACAAAAAACTCCCCACCGTCACCAAACAGTAAGTCCAAGTCCACTCATGCACTTATATGCTTTAGTTGTAGAGTCCATTTACTTTTGTAAATTAACACAACTTTCCCAGACAGTTGCGGTTACACTTCCGGCTCAGAAAGCGAGGCGGGAGAGGACAGTGAAGGAGAAATGATCAAACAACGCAGGATGAGAACGAAATTCACCTCTGAGCAAATCAATAAACTGCAGAGCACTTTCAACAAGCACAAATATTTGGGAGCCTCCCAGAGGAGGAAGATTGCCGAGAAACTCAACCTCTCTGAAACACAGGTAAATTGTCTCTTGCGTTTTTTGTTGTTGTTTGTTTGTTTTATTTTAATTTCACAGTTATTAGTTTCTGAACCTTGCAGGCTTCCGTAGCTAAGACGTAGAGAGGCATTGTTTAAAAAAGTATATGCCTATACTAATGTTGCATTTGCCCGTGTTAATATTCCCCTACGCAGGTGAAAACGTGGTTTCAGAACAGGAGGATGAAGTTAAAGCGGGAGGTGCACGAGATGCGTCCCGACTTGTTTCCCGTGCCGGCTTTTCTGCTACCGCCTGTCCTGTTTCAGCACCAAATTCTCGGAGGACAGTTCCACCAAAGCAGCCCCTTCTATGCGCAACTCCGCGGGCCCGCTCACCCCACCGCCCTGCACCAGCACCATCATCTCGCGGAGGCCCTTTAACTCAACTGACCCCCCCCTCGGCCCCCCCACAAACACACAGAATAAAGTGCTCTCTTTGGAGCAGTGTAAAAGTTGTCAATTAAGTTATTCTAAGCACTAGGCTATGCAGTGCATTTAATTTCTATGAACGAATGAATCATTCCAATGTATTTTATTTCCTGCAAAATGTGCAAATGTTTATTAAAATATTTTAAAAAGTCACAAATAGTCTCTGTCTTTTAAAAAATCTGTCGCATATGAACTATTAATGATAAATTTATTTATTTATAATAATAATAATGGAAAAGTCAGCTTAGTCTATAGTGACTATTTTTTTATGTGTCTAATAATCAATGTTTTATTTAGAACAATAACAAAAACAATAAGCATGTTAAACCTTTATTAAATCAAATGTTGAACCTCTTTCAGAACTTCACAAATTCCCGTTGGCATCAATTTTTTTTATTTTTTTATTTTTTACTCTGGTTAAACAGACATATGTTTGTAATTCTCAGGCAAAGAGAATTATTTACTCCCAAAAGTTATTTTTGAGTTGCTGCTGATTTTTATTTATTTATTTATTTATTTATTTATGTATCTAAAAGCAGGTCAAGAGCTTTAGATTTACATATAATTTGTATGTTAATTGATGTGGTATTTTGCATTGTTGTATAGTCTACACTTACCTTGGCTATACAAAAAAAGGACAAACTATTAGAAAAAAATTCCAGGTATGATGCAGTGCAGTTGTACACCACTACAAGCACAATAATAAACAATGTTAGATTAATATCTCTGTGATAGTGCCAATAAAAATACAACTGTAAATTTGTATAACTCTTGTAATATCAATATTGTTCAGGTATTGGCCAGCTACTGCTAAATTAGCATTCTCTGGTGTCCAGTTGATTCTTTAATCCCATCAAAATCACGTCTTTTATCATAAAATCGCCTATAAATAGTCCATGCCTTTTGTTGCAGCATTGTTGTTAAACTGATCAGCAATGGGAGGTTAAAAAAATCATATGACTTTATTGTGGACATGTGTATTTTCTTAGAGGATTATTGCAAATAAAGGATTAAGCGTTTGTGTTTTTATAGAATTTGGGCTATTTTGTTTATTTTTTTAATCCAGTCCCTCCCCAGCTGCTGCAGGCAAATATTTTCATTTGGCGTCCGGTGGCATGATGACTCCCAACCGAGACAGCTCATTGCTCCTGGTCGATTTGCATCCTCAAGCAGACATCAAAGCAGAAGTAAGCGCCACATCATTGAGATCCATTGAGCTCTTTTGTCTGCCCCCCCAATCGAACAATTCGCACGTATATGGAAGCAGCGCAAGGAAGGCGCCCTCAAGTCTGCCAAAGGTGTGTATTGCCTCACGTTTAAAGTCATTAGGTGGCACTGGCTAAATGGGGGACTGATTGAGTCACCCTGTCATAAAGTCTCCGGTCTAGCGGGGGTTGCACTTTGGATCCTGAATAAGAAACACTGTAACCTGCTGGTGGAGTTGAGGTATTGCAGGTCATCGTTTGGGTTCATCCACAAAGTTAGTAGGGAATTTATAATCAAAAGCATAACGTACAAAATGTGTGTAGAATGTCTATACGTCATCAAATGAATATTTCTCAATATAAGACTTTTTTATTTTTTTTTAACCTAGCCTCAGACAACAGTGGTAACTGGGATGGTTCCTGGCTCTAATGGTCACACTAGCATCAATAAATGCTCTATTGTCAGAGAGAAAAGCCCTAGTAAGTGGAATGACAATGTGCTATTCATTGATCCTTTTCAATCAGGTGAGTTGTAGGTGAAGAGGTGCTAACTGTTGCAACTTGATGGCAGCAGACAGACTGGAGCCAAAGCTGGGTGTCACATGCAAAGTTTGCCTGCAAGTTCAGTGAGAAGAGTTCTCCAGTTCAGTGAAAATTTTGAACAGAATATATATATATATATATATTTAATATTGAAATACATATTTCAAATGTTCTAATCAAATAGGTCAGTAAAGCCACATGCAAAGTATTTACTTTAAACAAATTACGTTATTCTAATTAAACTTGTATTGTGTACTTTTATATTGTTGTACTGCCATTTTTACTACCATGACTGCTGTTTTTAAAATGACTAAGTATGTAATGAATGCTGCATTATAATTACATCGATTGCCAAATTAAATAATACATTTTATGCTAAACTATTTTATGTTTTCATAAGAGTAAAATTAGGCATATTAATATGTAAAAAAAAAAAGTCTAATGAGTGTAAAGCAGCAATACAGATGTAATATTTCAGCACTTTTGCTTATTAGAGTTGCTAAAAATATTGTCAATGTAGCAAAGGCCTATAAAAAGTTACATGTAAAATTGAGCTAAAGTTTCAAATATACTTTAACCCACTGTAAAAAAAAAAATGTCATTAAGTGCATTTTCATGAACGAATCCAATGTTTTCATACATAAACTCTTTATTGAAAACATAAAACAGACAAAAAAAATTCTCCAGAAAAAAATAAGAATTAAAAAAATAATAATAATAATAAAAAATAAAACAGACAAATTATGTGAGCTGTAATTGAGTCAACATGCAATATCACATGACTAGAAAAGATGTAATATTTCAGCACTTTTGCTTATTAGAGTTGCTAAAAATATTGTCAATGTTGCAAAGGCCTATAAAAAGTTACATGTAAAATTGAGCTAAAGTTTCAAATATACTTTAACCCACTGTAAAAAAAAAAATGTCATTAAGTGCATTTTCATGAACGAATCCAATGTTTTCATACATAAACTCTTTATTGAAAACATAAAACAGACAAAAAAAATTCTCCAGAAAAAAATAAGAATTAAAAAAATAATAATAATAATAAAAAATAAAACAGACAAATTATGTGAGCTGTAATTGAGTCAACATGCAATATCACATGACTAGAAAAGATGTAATATTTCAGCACTTTTGCTTATTAGAGTTGCGAAAAATATTGTCAATGTAGCAAAGGCCTATAAAAAGTTACATGTAAAATTGAGCTAAAGTTTCAAATATACTTTAACCCACTGTAAAAAAAAAATGTCATTAAGTGCATTTTCATGAACGAATCCAATGTTTTCATACATAAACTCTTTATTGAAAACATAAAACAGACAAAAAAAATTCTCCAGAAAAAAATAATAATAAAAAAATAAATAAATAAATAAAACAGACAAATTATGTGAGCTGTAATTGAGTCAACATGCAATATCACATGACTAGAAAAGAAGACAACTTGTTATCATTTTAAAAAAAAAAGGATTCAGTTTACTCAATGTGTGAGCGTTGCCAAGCCGTGTGTGAACGTGGATGCCGGCTGTCGTGACGAGAGGATTTGTGGAAAACCTCAGCAGCCCCATTTTCCCATGCCCTATGCCTCTTTAAAGTCACTTCTCAAAGAGGTATATGCATAGGAAAAAGGAACAGCGAGTGCAATAAAACCCCAAACGCTGCTTCACCCTGCTCGCACCCTGCTCGCACCCTGAAGGAAGACAAAAGAAAGCAACACAGGACAACTCTTTAAATGTGCATAAAACGGAAAGAGGCTCGATTAGTTCAAATCAGACTTGAAGTTAAAAACGCATCTTGTAATAAGTGTGTGAGGTACGAGGAAGACTTACCCAGAAGAGCTCCAGCTGAGTCTTGCGGGACCTCAGCGCCTGTTGGGCATTTATCCCTCCTCTGGGACCTTGAAGATGCTTCAGAGAGACAAAGGAGTGAATGCCAATGCTTAGTCAGCGCTTACCCTCCCTTGGTTTCAAACCACAGATGCCTCTGTAGAGAGAGAGAGAGAAAAAAAACAAAAAAACGATACAGAACATTGTCACAGTTACCACATCCTATCTTGCACATGGCGTGCACGTCATCATGGAAGCAGAACGCCTTGTTCTTTCTGGTGGAACATTTTCTTATCTGTTCAGGGTTTTTTCGTTGCCCGTCTCTCCCAGAAGACGGGCCTCCGTGCTTTTCAGCACTCAAGGTCTCTAGACAAGGACTCTCAGGGTGTGCTGGAGTGGGACGCGCACACACGCGCACACACGCACTGCTTTGGCATGTCAAGGCCAGAGCAACCAGGCGAACTGCTCACTTGAACTTTTTAATTTCTGCTGTTAAAAAATGGACTCATCTCTGAGGAAAGTCAAACAATGCATAATATTTCATAAAGATGAATTATAGGTGCATCTGAACATCATTTGTTGCATACACACAACTAAAATTATGTGAACTATATACAATATAGACGTTAAATATGGCATTCCATTATTTACTTTACTATGACCCTTGGGGGTCAATTGTGGCCTGCTGTACAATTTTGTGGCGTATTCTTAAAATGCTTTTTACTACTCAAATAAAAACCAAATATCAAAATTTATAGAAACATGGTCTACGTATATAGAATTTTTTAACCTAGTTCTGGTTACTTAATTCTGTCTGTTAGCGAGAGCCACTACATCGTGATAACTTACATTGATGTTTCTGCATTTGGCAATTTATTATTATATTACATTATTAGTACGGGATTTTTTTTAATGGGCTTTAGGTGAACTGATGAATACACACACACTCGCATGCATGCACGCACACACACACGCACATACACATACTCACCCACCCACATACAAAAAAAAAAAAAAAAAAATATATATATGAGTGTATATGTATATATATGTATATATATTTAAAAAATAAATAAATAAAAAAAACATTTATTAATTTTTTTTTAATTTATTTGTTTTTTTAAAAAAAGGAGAGCAATGATGATGTCAAATCGAATGAACAATACTGAGCTCTCCTGGGAAAAAAAAAAAAACAGAAAAAAAGGAAAAAAAATGCTTTTTACTACTAATATATTTGTTTTGCATATACTGTACAGCTTTTTCTATATATGCAAATATGTAAATTGACTAACAAGTCACAACATTTCTCTTCATAACACTGTGGTGAGTAAGGATAATTAATTTTGACACGAAAAAATGGTTTCCTTCACTTTCGGCTCTGTGTCAGGGTCCAAATTGTGAACATGTGACATGAATGATTCCCATGTAACTGCTTAAAAAAAACTGGTTATCTTATGACAGATTGCACCTGTTTGTGGGTCTAAATATCCAGATGGGATTTGGCTGATATTTTTTTGGTGGGTTCCACCGCAAAGTCTTGTAAAATCCTAAACTATTTGCCTCGAGGAAAGGGGTTCATCTAACACAGGGGTGGCCAAGTTCGGTCCTCGAGAGCCACCCTCCAGCCTGTTTTCCATGTCTCCCTCCTTCAGCGCAGCTCAATCTAATGATGAGCTCATTAGCAAGCTTTGCAAAAGCCTGATAACGATCCTGATCATGAATCAGGTGTGTTGAAAACAGGCTGGATAGTGGCTCTCGAGGACCGAACTTGGCCACCCCTGATCTAGCAGTTAAAAACAAAAACATTTACACAAATATGCATTGCTTGATTGACAATTTTTTGGTGTCCTTGAATAATTAAAAATAATATAAGTTTCACTTTCCTTTCTTTTCTTTGGTCCTTCCTCGGGTGTCCTGACGGCCTCATGACTCGAAGTGTTCGGTTTAGGTGAACGGTTTGGGATTTTTTAATAGGTTTTAGGTGAACTAATGAATACACGCACACACTCACAACCACGCACATACATATACTCACCCACATACAAAAAAAAAAGAAAAAAAAAGAGCAATGATGATGACATGTCAAATTGGTAAAATTACCGAATGAACAATACTGAGCTCCCCCCCCCCCCCCCAAAAAAAAAAAAAAAAAAAAATATATATATATATATATATATATATATAAGTGGCCCGTTTTTCTAAGCGGTCTTCAGATAAAATTATTTGGACGCCGCTGTGCTGAAGCATAATATAATGTTCAATAAAACAAACATGAACACGTACTCTATAATGCATATGGGAACAAATTTCAGCAAGCCAGGGATGGTGAGAGCACAGGGGAGCGCAAGTGGACACGAAGGAAAACAGTTGCCATTCCCATAACAAGTTTTGCCAAGACCCCTGTGTCTGAAACTGCAAGATCACCCTGCGTGTATACTATAACAAGCCCTTATTTATTGATGCTGATATGGTTTTTAATATGTGACACATGTCACTTAACCAGGTCAATGACGGTGATGCTTTGCTTGATGTACTGCAATTTTGGGGAGAAAATTCTAATACAAAGCACCACTTGGTGGCAGCACTTTCAAATGTTGACTTGTTAATTCATACAGCAACTCATAATATAAACGTACTGTATTTAGATCAATATGCAAGACATTATTGAGGAAAGCAAACACTTTCACGCGATATGAGATCAAATATTTACCCAATGCACAACTATGCTTGGTGCTCTTTGTGCTGCTCAAGGTCTGATGAGCGGGAATGTGTTTGGGTTGTGTGGATAAGATATGTACTGATACTATCTGATACAATATGTGCTCTGACTCTTCCACTGTGTCTTCAACATAAATCCTCCGCATGCCTGCAGTTCTTTAAACACAATCTGAAGATTATGTGGATAATTAAATTGGCAAAATAGAAAATGTGTCACTACTGTAGCGGTGTCGCCTGCATCAAAATGCGGGACTCATTTGCTCCCTGTCTCCTGGGGAGAACTGCTTTTAATTGGGAACATTTAAACATGCAGCTTTTTTTAATCCGCTTTTTTTTTTCTTCCTAGGGTGTTTTGGGTGAATTTGCAGCGTTAAGCAAAAATAAGCAAAAATATTTCACTCAGTAAAAAGGAGCCACAAGCTGAGTTGTTTATAAGCCACAGAGCAAGCTCACTCATCAAAGGTTTGCCGGCATAACGTGCAGTTTAAGAAGTTGACACATTGACAGGATGGGAATTTATCCCCTGAGCCTCAACAAAACAATCATGCGCAACAGACTTACACGATTTTTGTTGATGTGTGACAATCTGAGTTTTTATATAATAATCTAACACCTTTGTGGACTTTGAATGACTTTAGTGTAATGCTGCTGTGAACTGTGAAAACTTCTTACTTTATTGAGTGAGACATTAGCGTCACTGTTTTTATGTTTATCAGACTATTTTTGTGCGTGGTTGCGCGACGGCTGACTTAGCTTGTCTTCCTGACTGTATTTTGGGCCGGTTTATATTACGGTCACAAGCTGTTGCCGCCAACATCAACACAAGGTCATCTTAAAGTCATGATAAATCGCTAGTCAAGGACGGCTTGTTAAAACCTTCAATTAATTAGCTACCCAGACACTGACATACTGTTACCAGTGTTACCGTGTAGTGGCTAGCTAGCAGCTAGCTACTATGCTAGTGCGCCATTTTGGCTGGCAGGAGCATTTGAACTACTTTTAAAGAGAGTTTAATAGACTAAAAATGACTCTACTCACTTTTGCAGACAGCCTGACACAGTTTTAGTCCCTACAGTTCCTTCAGTTTTAAAAAACAAAACAAAAAAAAGCAAATCAGGCTTACTCAAATGTGCTATTTTAGCCGGCAAAATCGCTCGTTCATTCGTTCATCGTTCATTATTAGGTAAATGTGTTATTTTCTCTTCTGTATTCATAACTGTTCTTTATTCAACCAACCAAACAAACAAACAAATACAATCCGAATAGTTGATTAATCAATAGAACTTTCAGTAAGATATCTGAATACCAAAATATTTGATATCTGTTTATTCATATGTTTACATTGATTCTATCACCATTTTCTTGCTTGTCCTCATCTGACTTTGGGTACACCCTCGACTATTCTCCAGCCAAATTAGTTATGGACAAATTAGAGCCCTCAATTAATCAACGAAGCATGTTTATGGGATGCGAGAGTACCCAGAGAAAACCCAGGCAACCTTTGGAAAACATGCAAGGTCCACACAAGAAGGCTTGCGTCCACAATTGTTTTTGTATTTCAGTGTTGTGCAGTCACCTCTCAGCAGATGGCGAGTGGGGTCCTCCTGACGCTCCACATGAGGGCCAATCTGCGTGAGGAATGGCACCAATAAGCACATCCGAGGGGCTTCGCCACTGTTTTTGCCTTTCGAAAGGAGGCGGCTTGGAGTTAAAGCTTCTGAGGCTAAAAGCTTGCATTATTTGTGTTGTATCCGCTGTGTTGTGTGCAGTGTGTATTTACAGAGGTGAGAGGACGAGAATAACCAAGCAGATGGTTAGTTGAACTCAACTTGGAACTCTGCCTCTCAAACACAATAAAAGAAAGAATCCAAGGAACCATACTGAGCATGTGTTCTGAAAACATAGTGGCTAACTATTTTCTTCTGTTTTCTGCAATGGGTAGTTGTTCGTTGTATTAAAACTATTTCTGGCTATATAATGTGGAGCATATTTGCCTCATTTAGAACAGCTGTCTCAGTTTGGGAATGTTGTGCTTTGCCCACTTGCATGATTAATTCATGAGTAATAGCGTTTTCAAGGTCTTTTTGGTAAATCCTTTGATGACATATCACATTGAGAGGAATTTTGCGCATTCTGCATAAACGATTCAAAATAAAACCCCAAAACACAAAATGTTCAATTTTGTCTCCAGTTCAAAGACAATCACCTGAAGCAATGTTTCTTTCCCAGTCTCCCCAAACAATAACAAATCTAATCAGCATTGTAAAGTGATGTCTACAAATAAACATTATCTGATCATTTTATTGTGCTGCAAAGTAACATTGCACTTACACGGCCTACAAGCTTGTTTGCTACAATATTACCACACATTATTGTAAAATTCTCAACAGGAAATTCATGACAACTATCGTGACCTCAATGGCACGTCTGCTAATAAAAAGCCATTTCCCCAAAATTACATTTGAAAAACAGTGTCATGATGGCTCCTCTTGTGTCTGTTTCTATATGTTTCTTCCACTCCTCAGGGCAACAACAATGACTGTCATTGTCAAAAGACATTTCAATTTGGCATCCCTCCTCCCGGCGCTGGCTGATTTCCACTTCAAAGGTTTGTGAGTCTCCAGGTTCTCCGCCAACAGGGTGGGCCTGAGATGTTTTCTGTCTCCAGCGTTCCTGTACTGTGTCTTCTTCGCAATGCAAATGAGCGTTTAGAGTCCCATGAGCACCCTTGTCCGCATACTCAAAACAAAACTCTCTCCAGTAGAATAATCAGAATGCATTTTTAATTTGCCGGAGCCGAGTAACAGCATAATGGTGGTTAGATGAAAATATTCAACACTGGGAATGGGGATGGGGGGTGGGGTTAGCGCTGCTTGTTTGCTAGCTTGAGATAGCATCTTCATTTCAAAATTAAAGGAAATACATTGCAGTAGGTATTGTGTAAGTCAAAGTGGGAGTCTTCAACTATATATTTTTTGTGTGTAAATCTAAGAAAGAAGAAATTTGTCTTGTAATTGTGCATGATTTTTATTTAATATATATATATATATTTTTTTTATTATTATTTTTGAGAATTACGTCTTTTATAACTACTGTATGGCTCATCACCACCGATTGCAACGTGATCTCGTATAAAAAAATTACCATTCAAGGACAGCATAATACAGTTTAATTACAAACCAACTCATTTTGTGCATTAAAAAAAATCAACTTGCTCAAATTTTTTTAATTTAATTTTTTTTTTTTTTTTTTTTAGAGCTCAGTATTGTTCATTCGGTAATTTTACCGATTTGGCATGTCATCATCATAGCTCTCTTTTATTATTTTAATTTTTTTTAATTTATTTTTGTTCAATTTTTTTATATTATTGACATATATTATGTTTGTCCAAATCCAGAAACAATAATTAGGTATACTCATTGTATAGATCAGTATAAGGCAACTTAAGCCATGTTTGTCCTCAAGCTTACTTGCAGTTCAACACCCACAAACTCATATATTTGCAGATTTGTTTTAAGTATATACATGTTTTTTTTAATATTTAGGGTATTTTTCCCATTTTTCCCTCCCTATTTAGCCCTTTTTTTCCTCATGAAAAACATAGTAAATGTTTATCAGCATTTTTCAAGATTTTTTATTGTGTGTAAAACAAACAAACTTTTTCTTCAAAATTTTCTTCAAAAATGTGTAATATTTTTTTCCGTTTTAAGAAAATTTATGTCGGAGCCCACTCACAGTGTGGTCAGGGGCCTCATGCGGTTTCCTATCCCTGATTTATTGGTCTATACTGGACCAGGCCCAGACGCCTCGTGTTCAAACTAACGTATAACCAGGCAAGAAAAGTCATTCATCCATCTTCTTTGGAAATTGTGTTCATTCGGTGCATTGGTGAGTTGGAACGACAGGCCTTCTCAACAGTGACCTTTGACCCCTCTCCTTAGGATTTAGCGTTATTACAGTCAATGTGTAATGTCACATGACAACTTTTAACTTTTAGTGCACTGTATATTCGTAAGGTGCCTCTAAATCTAAGCCAACAGACAAGTGCATTTCAATCGTCCCGTGTCCATTTTGTGTGTCAAATGTAGGTATGGGTAAGTAGCAATGTGGCAATGTGCAGTGGGGGCTAGTTGGTTCTCTGACCTCCTACGGCAAACACACACACACACACATACCCTTTATTTCATCTCCAATTCTTCTCTAGCATGATAAGAGTCAAATTAAAGACCTCCCTTTCTGCGAGTGGTGGGAACTTAGAGATAAGGTGAGTAGCAAAGGTGGCTTCCGGGCGTCCTCCAGAGAACGGGGAGTACTCCAACCACTGATACTGTAGCACTGATGGGAAGGAAGGTTACAGATGTGTGTGTGTGTGCGTATTCATCTGAGCTTGCATTCATAGATTAGCAAGGATTTTTTTTTGTCATGCAACATTGTCACAGCTTTTAGAAAATGTGATTTTCTGTGCAAAAGTACCTGTCGGTGACCAATTTGTGGATGATGTGGTGGCACAGCATCTGTTAGTAACATGATTAAACATACAGTAACTCAGGGTCAAGGTGACCTGGTTCTTTTCGCCTTGGCCTGGACTTGCTTTAGTTCGCAGAGTTTTGTTGAGGATTTTGCTCTTTTTGTGTGGATGTCTATAGCACAGCGCGCCCCTCACTTGTAACTAAATATGGTAACTAATCACAATATTTGAAGTATGCAAAGGTAGGACGGAGTTATTGCTTCAGTGAAAGTTGACTTGCAAGGAGATTGTAAAAGGAGTGAGGCAGGAATGAGGGGGGAGTGTGGATGCACCCTGTGTGTCCCTCATTATTAGATAAACTCACTTCCTGCTGAGCAGGGTCAGGTACTGCTTAGGCTGATAGACACATGAATGTATGCACACAAACACTTTTCAATTATTATAAAAAATAATCAGTTTTTATATGTATTTTAGGCTTCCTCTCACATTCCAAAAACATACATGTTAAATTTATTCAATACTTTAAACTGACAATACAGTACTAGTAATAGTAAGTAATGTCTGGTCGGTGCTGGATTTCACTTTCCTTTCTTTTCTTTGATCCTTCCTCGGGTCTCCTGACAACTTCACGACTCTAGCTGGTAAGTATTCGGTTTAGGTGAACGGTAGGGGATTTTTAATAGGTTTTAGGTGAACTAATGAGTACACACTCACACGCACGCACACATGCACATACTCACCCACATACAAAAAAAAAAAAAAAAAGAGAGAGCAATGATGATGACATGTCAAATCGGTAAAATTACCGAATGAACAATACTGAGCTCTAAAAAAAAAAAAAAAACTAACAAAAAAAACCTACAATAAACTGACAATACAGTAGGTGTAAATTTGAGGTTTTTTTTGTCTATATGTGGCCTTTTTACCTGTCTAAATTAGCTTGAATAGGCTCTAACTCACTTGTGACGCTAGACAATACAGCCTAAATTAAAGCTCACTTCATCCAACTGTTACTACAAATCATTGCCAGGAAGAATACCTTGATCAAAATAGGATTATATAGCACTTCCACTAGAGGGTGCTATGCATTTTTCCCCCAAAACTGTCCCTCTCAAGTTTGTGTTCCATTAGTGGCATTCTAATTGATATATCCATCATCCATCCTTGTGACCTGAGATATAATTGCAAAAAATTACCAACTTCTGATTAAAAAACATTCATCAGTGCAATGTTTAGCGCAAATGTGTCCTTGGATATAATTTTGACAGTGTTCACTAGCAAGTGCACTGAAGTGTGAAATGCGTGAGCTTGTGGCAATCTACTCTTAAAACCTCTTGAAGCTTTTTTTTTTTTAAACAAAGGGCATTTTGCTTCTGAAGATGAAGGACAGTGTATAAAATTTTTTTGTAAAAGATTTATTGTGATTTTTTTCTTCTTCTCAGTTAGCTTAATTTGCTGACCTCACATAAGGACAAAAAGTTAGCATCTCCTTTTTATAGTCATAAAGTGCACTCCCAAAAAATATTGGTAAGTGTAAATAAATTCATTTAATATATGTTCATAATAATTTTAACACCCAAAATCAATTTATGACAGCAGATATTGCCTATAAAAGAAAATGCAAACTCACTGTAGGCCTACATATGCACAGTCCAGCAAAAACAGCTAATTCTTCATTCGAGTTGCTTCACACTTTCTGCAGAATCAACTTGTCAGTGTTTTGAGGTCTGGGAGAAACCAAGCATCAAAGAACAGGCAAGCGAATGTTGACAGGAAGAAAGGACAAGAAATAAATTCAGTTTTTGTTGTTGTTTCTTTTTAGGGGATAAGACTCACACAGGGGATGTTTTTTTTTCTTCTGAAAAGCTGACATGTTGATTGTTTGGTTAGAAAGCGTGTGTTGTTTTGAATAAGCCAAATACTGTACATGATTCTGCATGGAGCCAAAAGGTTTGATGTGCACTTACAAGACACGACATTCAGTAAAAGCCCAAGCAAAGGACAACCAATACCATCACTGTATTAAACAGGATGTTCTCAGACATTTAAGGAGTCTCCTAAGATATGAGAAGAGGTTTGAATGTTTAAATAGCAGCAAATGGGTTACATGCCGAATTCGAGAGAGCAGATTCATGGACTCTTTCCTATGAAAGCCTTTGCTGACATTCTTCATTCTGGCAATCAGTCAGTGCCCTTTCTTGCATTGTCTTCACTCCCATAGTTGAATAAAGAGTGTGAATATGCCATCATCCATTTGTACGTTAATGCCAAGCTGTTGAATAGAAAAAAAATTACGATTATGTGGCCACTGCACAACTGCCATGGAGGCCATAGGAAAGCACATATATTTAAATCTTACAAACATTCTAATGAACAAATGTTTGCATTTCCCACCAAACTGTATAAAATGGAAAATCACGTACATCAAGTACGTCACTTACAAGCAGGATAATTGGAACGTCTTATCTGCTGCAGCTGCATTTTATGATAAAGGCGTAACAGTCTCATTCTATGCTCCCTCATAAAGAAGCAGTTTTAGCAAACTGAATATAAATAATTGTGAGCCTTTATGTCACTGTATCACCATGGATTTTCCATTTAGGTTGTACTTAACAATTTCTCCCTTCATTCAATACTGCTAAATTGATAACATGCTACACTCTCTTCTTTCTCACTTAGAAATGTCACTTTTGCATTTGAAAAGCAGCGATGGTCTAAAAAGTCTATTCGGGAACTGTATAGACAGTTCAATCGTGTTGATGGATTAGATATGCACAAGATTAAACGTTTTTAATATATGATGTGTTTAATAATAGATAACCATATCCAATATATTAATAATATATATCCATCCATAAGTCACTAATGACGTGAATGTGAGAGAGCCATATGTGGGCTTCCAATGCAAATAATAATAATAATAATAAATGTATAAAAAAAAAATAATAATAATTTAAAAATTAAAAAAAAAAAAAAAAATGTATAGTGCATTATATAAACCAAGCAGCCAACTTGCAAAATAATTTTTGTAGCACACTTCCGTAAAATGACTCAAACAAGATTGTTTCTTTTTACTCGACTGCTCTCTTGTTAAATGTGGCCCTTTTCGGCGGGTGGATTAGCACACAAGGGCTGCTTGTTCTTGTGAAGACTTCAGGGGTATCTGAGCTGATGTTATCATTTCCGCCGAAATCTCTTTTCAACACTTCTTAATCTGTCTGTACTTAGAAAAGAAACACACACACAAGCTGTTATGAAGTGAAGTAGTAACAGCAAGGTGAGTCACAAGCTTCATTTGTTATCGAAAAGTAAATGTTAATAGGTTAAGAAGCATATTCACTGCATGGAGGAGCTATAACAATAAAATTCAAGCTGTGTGATGGATGACTTTATGAAACATAAGCCTCCCCCTGCTGAACCGTAGCCAAGCAGCCATGAAAAAAAGTCCAGAAGATGAAGATGAATGAACAAAAGATGTGCCAAGCAGCTTCCAACAGCAGCCAGAATCCCAACTGACGGAGAAAAGTCAAACAAAGACTGACAGACTTGAAGTGAGACATTCTCGCTTTCTCAAGCTCCCTTTTGCCCCTTTCCGCAAGGTCTGGAAATAGCAAAAAATGTGACATTGGCCTCCTGTGGGCCAGGGTTGCTATAAATGGGATTGTCGTTGCCGTGGCTGTGCACTCAGACTTTTGTTGTTGTTTGGCTGTGGAAGAATCAGAGCAGGGACTCTGGGCTTTACTGTACACCCGGAGGAACTAAGATTTCATATTTCACAGCGGAATGCTTTCTGTCACAGTTCCGCCAGCACTGGATTTGAATAGACATGAGCTGCCGGGGAGGATTGAGGGATAAAGGAGGCTAAGAAAGTGAAGTGACTGAGGCCTTAAGAACAGACACCATGTCGCTCTCTCTCTCAAACACACACACACACACAAACTGCATGCGCAGGGGATCTTACTGTATAAATAAGACAGTTTACAGCCATGTGTGGGCTTCTATGACAGCTGAGAGTTGAGCTCAAACTAAAGTAGATTCTGTTTGTGTTTTTATGGGAGTGCCAGAGAAAACGTGATCATAAATTCATTGATGAATTCATATATTTGTGTGAATATCAATTCACTCATGTCATATTCCATTATTTTGAGTGCACAATTTAACCCTGGAGAACCCAAGAACCCTTTTCTTCTTTGGAAAATTATGAATTATACATTAAATGACTGCTATAAATTCACTGAACACCAAAATATATGTTTTTTCAATTTTAACCCTTTATTCCCTAATTTAGGATTAGGGCGAAATTTGACCCTTTTGGGATTTAGGGGTATCATTTCGAAAAATCTGAATAACAAAAACTGTCAGTAAACTATTTAGAATTTAAGAAAAATAATCAATCAAATACACAGCGACATTGAACAATATATATTTTTTGTTTCATTTGTTGCATTTTAGCCATCTCGTCACCACCACTCTGGCTCATGTAAGTGCAATATTCATCCACTAGATGGCCCCATGCAGGGGTCAGAGGTGGCACTCTGGACTTTTGAAGTTCGATTTGTAAAAAAAAAAGAAAAAAGGTCTTTGTTATCTGAGTAGCAGAATTTATAGGGGCCAAATTTGACCCCGTGGGTTCTCCAGGGTTAATGAGAGCTGTAGCAAAAGTAAAGATGTTCAGTTTTCGATCATGCGAACAGTCTTTGTCTGCTCTGTTGGAGGTTCGGATTGGGAGGGTTGAAAGGGGACTCGTAGACCGACGTGTGCTCATTTTCATTCGCTCATTTTTTGGGTGTAATCCTAAATCCATTATCATCGGCTATGCTTGACCAAGTGGAGAGAAACTTTGGAAATAGTGGCAAAGACAGAGACAGTCCTCCAACAAAAAAACGACCACATAGGTTGTTTTGAAATGTGCCAAATTAAGTGTTCTCTATCGGCTATGTTAAATATTGAAAAAATAGTAAACTTAACCAAAAGTGGAGTTATAGGGAATCGAATCCAGTCCATCGAGCTAACTGGCCAGTGATTGTTTTAGTGTTAATTAAATATTTTGTACTACAATCTCACTGAGCCTATTCCTAACCCCAACCATTATTAGTCCATGACGGCAAATTGACATACCTGTCAACACAGCAAGCATTCTGACTGACTGATGGTGTTTTCTGTAGCACATGACAATTTGGTGAGTGAAAGTAGACTAGACTGTAGACCAGCTCGGAGCAGGGCTAAGTTGTGGCGCAGGTGGTGTACCATGATTTTGGTGGACTTGACTACAAGGTGCAGGCAGGCAGATTCTGAGCTCTGCGGACGAGTGCGGTGGATGTCATCGTGGTTCGTCTTTTAACTATGACAACACCGGGCATCAGGCTTCCCCAATCGGTTCTTGAGGGCCAGAGTCCTGCAGTTTTCTGAGTAGTAGCCTATTTGTAGAATTTCAGTAAGCTACCTCCAATGGGTTGACAATGCATCAACATTTATTTGCACATACACATACTCACCCACATGCAAAAAAAAAGAGAGTGAATGATGATGACATGTCAAATCAGTAAAATTACCGAATGAACAATACTGAGCTCTAAAAAAAACAAAAAAAAACTTTAATTTTTAAATATCTTAGCGACAAATAAAGTTAATATTGCATTTAAGTGCTACAATTGTGATTGCAAGTTTACATACCCTTTATAAGCACACTGTATGTTGGGGAAAAGGGTCTTAATGCCCATAAAATCCAAAATACTGTGGCAATTGTTTTGGTATTTTCAGAGGTTAAAGTTGACACGAGTAAGGTTGTGCATGTGAATTTTGGTGACGATTCACAGCAACAAAAAAAAATTGTCATTATGTGACGTTTAGCTTTTTTGTGCCCATAATTTTACATACGCACTGTCATGTAATCCAGTCAAGTGCAAATTCTACACATTTGCTGCATAATCTTGATCATCCTTCATTGAGATATTCTCCAGATCTGTGCATTTACTTCAGATAAATGAGACCATAAAGCAATGCAAGATTTATTGGCCTGTTTGTAAAAGATGCTTGTGAGTAAAGAAGGTCCTCGGTATAAAACACCACAATTGGAATGCAAATACTGGCAGGTTCCATTGTGTGAAAGTGCACATTTCACGCTTAGGTAATAAAAATGATTCATTAGGCTATTATTATTATTATCAGTTTATTCAAGTATTGTTTAAAGATTATTTTCAACGTTCATCTTGATAATACCCTGCAGACATCACATGATGAACACATATTTAAAATTAGCTCTGACATTTTTTCCACCTCACAGTTATTTTCTATTAATTTATAAACATTCATGTTTGACAGTATATAAACACAACATAATTCTCACCAAAGTATACAGTAGATTATAATGAAAGTGTGTGTGCGTGTGTGAAGCCAGCTCACAATCATGCTGGTCATAACAGGAATGCTTTGTTTTCGCTCCAGACTCCTCCTCCACATCGTTTGCTGCAAAACCTTTAGCCAAACTCTTATTTAACTCATTCACTGCCATTGACGACTATAGACGTCAAAAATTCATGTGAACTATTTCTACTAGTTTAACATTTTTTTTCATTTCATTAATTTTTTTTATGAAAACCTAGAATTTTTTTTATTGTACATTTATAACAGATATAAAATTATCATGCGATTAATTACGATTAAATGCCCCTTATTTTTATTTTTTTAATTAGGCCCGTCAGGCGATTCAAATTTTTAATTGTAATGAATCACATGACTTCACTAGTTCACTAACTATTAATCACAAATTTAATTTCTGTTCTAAATTTACAATAAATGTTTTTTTTCTAGGTTTTCTTACTCTTTTTAGCAAAAGTGGATTTTTTTTTAAACTAATAGAAATAGTTAAAATGAATTTTTGACATCCATGGCCGTCAATGGCAGTGAATGAGATAATCTGTAGAATTATGTTTTAAATGTTGTTTTTAACTCTAGTCTTCTGACGTACAGCATCCTTGAGAGTCTTGAATGGCATTTCCAAGTCAAATATATTATTATTAAATTAATTGCCCCTTATTTTATTTTTTTAAATTAGGTCCGTCACATGACTTCACTAGTTCACTAACTATTAATCACAAATTTAATTTCTGTTCTAAATTTACAATAAATGTTTTTTTTCTAGGTTTTCTTACTCTTTTTAGCAAAAGTGGATTTTTTTTTAACTAATAGAAATAGTTAAAATGAATTTTTGACGTCTATAGCCGTCAATGGCAGTGAATGAGTTATTATTATCTTTTAAATGTTGTTTTTAACTCTTGTCTTCTGACGTACAGCATCCTTGAGAGTCTTGAATGGCATTTCCAAGTCAAATATATTATTATTAAATTAATTGCCCCTTATTTAAATTTTTTTAATTAGGCCCGTCACATGACTTCACTAGTTCACTAACTATTAATCACAAATTTAATTTCTGTTCTAAATTTACAATAAATGTTTTTTTTCTAGGTTTTCTTACTCTTTTTAGCAAAAGTGGATTTTTTTTTAACTAATAGAAATAGTTAAAATGAATTTTTGACGTCTATAGCCGTCAATGGCAGTGAATGAGTTATTATTATCTTTTAAATGTTGTTTTTAACTCTAGTCTTCTGACGTACAGCATCCTTGAGAGTCTTGAATGGCATTTCCAAGTCAAATGTATTATTATTAAATTAATTGCCCCTTATTTTAATTTTTTTAATTAGGCCCGTCACATGACTTCACTAGTTCACTAACTATTAATCACAAATTTAATTTCTGTTCTAAATTTACAATAAATGTTTTTTTTCTAGGTTTTCATACTCTTTTGAGCAAAAGTGGATTTTTTTTTTTAAACTAATAGAAATAGTTAAAATGAATTTTTGACGTCTATAGCCGTCAATGGCAGTGAATGAGTTAATCTGTAGAATGATGTTTTAAATGTTGTTTTTAACTCTTACCTTCTGATGCACAGCATCCTTGAGAGTCTTGAATGGCATTTCCAAGTCAAATGTATTATTATTATTAACTACAGTGTCACAAAAAAAACAACAGGATGTCATAGTTGTGCAACACTGTGCAACCCCTCTCACATTTTTCGTCATCGCCAACTCAAATCACTCCTCTACATTTGCGATTTTTTTTTTCATCACCTCAAAGGATTAATCAGAGATATTCATAATGCTGTGCAAATAAGCAGGCACGTTCTTATTCTCCTCCCAGGAGCCGGATGCCGCGGCAACCTTCCTCCCTTTGAGTGCCACGGGATGTCATCAAACACACACCCTCTGTACTTGAGGCAATGTAACAAAGAGCAACAAACAAATGAATTATTTGTTCATCACAACGGAAGACATAACAGTGGGATACATGTTTAGGAGAGATTGGATCATTATCATAACATAAACCAGTGTGCAATGAGTTGCGGAGGCAGCACAGCGCTGTTTCGTGCAAACCGGTGCAGCCTGACTGAAGATGATTTTCTGTTTAGCAAGCAGAGGGTGTTCTTTGCACTTTGATTTGATGAACTACTTCATCAATCACAATCCAGACGGATCATTAGACGTTCTGAGAATGACAAGACCGGCAAAAAAGTATCGACTGAAGATTGCTTTGGTTCACCCCTCAAAATTTTAATTACACTTCAGACGGGCATTTATCAGAGACATGCAGTGACAAGCGACTCAATCAATCGTGGCCACTTGTCAGCATTGGTGTCTTGACATGACTTATCTTAAAGTTCTGTGTCTCGTTTGCTGAATAGATAGTCTGTAAAGTTGCTCGTAGTGCAGTATGTGATATATGTTTACATTCTGTATCCACTACCCAGTCAGTTTCTTCCAGCAACCACAGCTGTTTTGGTATAAATAAATTTGATACCAATGAGAATTTATTCACGAACTCTTATTTTTTTTTTTTTATTATTTCTTAATGTAAATGTTCAACTCTAATACTCACAGGGGAATAAAAGGTTATGTGAGGGAGTGTGTTTTTACTGTGTGATAGCTACATACCAGAAAAGACAGACAGATATCATCCAGGGTCACTGCAACAAATCTTGTGCCTCTGTACAAAAAAAAAAAAAGGGATCCTAGAGAGATTAAAGCACTTCCACTAAATATTCTCTCACTGTCCTGTGGTCAGGAATTATTCTGGTGTGTAAGTGCCCCCTGGTGAGCAAAAGGGAGAATTCCCCGTGCAAGGTTTTGCTTGTCTTCTGCAATCAAATAGAACAGAATACACATGTGTAAAACACTTAATTGTGAGTAAACGTCACAGGGGGGGCATTTTGCAGGCAAGACCCCGACCCTGTAAGTAAATATGAGCTCAAGATTAATAAATAAATACAGTAAAATAAAAATAAGAAAAACAGTGTTGCCTAACATTTTGCGCCTTCATGGCAATGTGCCAGAATGTTAAATTTATCGCTCAATGGCAACTGTAGTATACCAGATTAATGCTGTATATTAATGTGTAAGTGAGATGGATTTGTGAATTAGCTGTTGATGGAAAACTAATATCATCAAACATGAATATAGTGGCAGAAGCTGCCCCTCACTGCTGACCTAATTCGTCCCATGTGATGTGCTTTATAGTATTTTTACGTGGAATGGGCGGGTACCAATAACAGGTATTTGTATTGGGCCAGTACCAGGCTTTATTTCAAGGTATCGATAGTCGCGACAGCGACCGATATAAGTATTGGCCGCCCTCTTGATTAAAATGAAAAATTCGAAGTACAGTATAGAAAATTTTATTTCATGCAATTATAAGGGAAATGCTATAATGGGATATATAGGTCTTTAAAACTGTGTCATTCATTGTTTTCTTTGTATAAATTTGATGTATCAAAAGTACTGGTGGTATCGGTACTTGGTATCCGTATTGGTGATTACTTCGGTCTGAAAAAAAGTGGTATTGAATATCCCTATTTCTTCTTCTTCCTCTTCTTTTTTTATTTTATTTTTACCTGTACTGTACAAATCTTATAATTAAAGCAACACTAAGGAACTTTCAGTTTATGTTAATTATGGCGGCACCACATAGACAAAAGAGGTAATGTTATGCCCGAAGGAAGACCACATTTCCCATAAGGACAAGCCATTGCTTCATTTTTTTTAGCTCACGCCAGCGAGTGAAATCCAGGCCAATGTTGATCCTTGACTGTCATTCTATCCGGGTAGCTTCCCTTTTTCTTTTTTTGTCTCCTCAGACAAAACTTTGCACTTGTAATGCAGCTTCCGCCAGGAAAGCAGTAATTGTGCGTCGGCATTCAAATTGACTTCCGTCTTTGTAACGAACGGGGAAAATGGTAAAGTGACAGCTTATAGCTCACAGCTGCAGGGTTTTGCAAAAATATATTTACCCCATTGAGTCTTCATCCATTTTGTTGCATTAAAACCTTTAAATTATTTTTTTAACTGAGCTTTATTTATTGGATCTGCATAAAAAAGTGATATATATAAATATATAAACAATGAAACAAAACAAGTAAAAAAATAAATAAATAAATAAAATAAATTAACGGCAAGGCCATGAATATTTCTTCAAGGCACTGTGTTTGCGTCCACTCCCATCTTGTGTTCAGTAAGGACAAGTTATGGAACTTGGCCATTACACCTGCCGCAAATGAATACAATAGATTCATAATGATTTGCAGTAGCCCACAATGTTTATAAATGTATTAGACGATCTATCATCGTGAAGTGCTTGAATTTCAATTTCAGTGAGCTCTCAGTGTTGAACCATCTTGAGCAGAAATGAGGAATTTTAAACTGGATTAAACTTCAAACCCAAATTTGAGACGACTCACTGAGCTAACGCGAACACAATCATTTAAAGGGAAAGTCAACCCAAAGTTCATCCATCCATCCATTTTCTTGGCCGCTTTTCCTCACTAGGGTCGCGGGGGTGCTGGAGCCTATCCCAGCTGGCTTCGGGCAGTAGGCGGGGTACACCCTGAACTGGTTGCCAGCCAATCGCAGGGCACACAGAGACGAACTCAACCCAAAGTTATTCTTTTCAATAATATATTGTATGTGCCCTCACTAGTCGAAACACGGCATTGTGATCAATGTTGCTTTTGTGGAATATAAATTAAGCAGATTTTTAAAATCTCTATCATAGGGAGGCCATTTTGCCACTTGCTGTTTGAAAATTACATCAGATCAGGTAAAGACCAATTATGATTCGCTTGTTTTTTTTTAATTTTATTTGGTCATGTGACGTTTGCAAGTTGACCAGTGATTAGTCAATAGCTGAGCAATGAGCAAATGTGATGTCATTTTTAGTCTTACTCATATTCCACAATAGCAATATAAATTCAGAATACCATGTTTGAGTGAGTGGAGCTGCATAGAACATGATTGTAAATAAATAAAAAAAATTATAATTTTTTTTTATAAAAAAAATAAAATAAAAAAATGAGTTGACTTAACTTTTATGGAATGCAAATAAATAATTACTGTAAAATTTGAAAAAGCAATTAATTATATTTTTTGGTTATTATTAATACATTTGAAATGAATGGATAAAAAAATCTTAGTGATAGTTTTAGCACTAAAAATAATTTTTTTTATTATTTATTGTTTGATTATTAATTATTGTTGTTGTAATTTGGGGCAGCTGCATAAACCATTGAGAGGTGGTCTAATACATTTTTTTTTCCCAGCACAATATATACTATACTCGTGCCCATATAGTGAACATCAATACACATTTTCCTGGGATACATTAATGACATGAGAGTCCTGCAGACATTAAAGAGACCACATTTCTATCAGCTCCCAGTAGTCGCAACTTCAGCTGTTGTTCTGAACTGAATCAATGAAAGAAACATGACCCATGCTGTGTATAGCATGAAGTGATGTTTCAAGGAAATCTGCCTTTTAAATGCTATTCCTGAAAGTGATGTGTAAAAAAAAAAAAAAAAAAAAAAAAAAAAAAGGAAATCCAACACGTATAAGGTTAGAAAATGTTTTTTCACATGAGTGTAATGTTGAGCAGAGCAGTAGGAAAATGCAAAAAAGGCTTTTGGGATCTGAGCGTGCTGACTGAGATGAACTGATTCAGCTTTGGGCAACAGGCTACTACCTTCAGTGTCCAAAACCATTAGTGATTCCTGTACTACTAAAGCTGTGCTCCAGGGTACCCATTTCCTTGCATTAATGTCTACTTTCCACAACAGCGACACCTCCGCTAAAACAGACGAAACACGGAGAGCGAGAAAGATAGCACACTGGCATGCCAGAAACATTTAAAAGAACAATTTATTATCAAGAACAAGGATATCAAACAAGACAGAGAAAGAAAAAAAAAGTTCATTTTATCGGTTATGTGCTCACAGCAAAGAGAAAATGTTGAAGAATGTTCCATCTTGCCGTAATTGTGTAAAAGCAGTTAATATCCAGTCAGCAGAAACTAGAGAATTCTAGAAACTGAGAGGCTTTAAATGTCAGTTCTTTAAAATGTCTGCCTCTTTTGAGTACTATTTATGTATTGGTGGTTTATTATTGCCAGTTGAAGGTGCGCTTAACCAGCCTGAAGAAGGTTCTGTTGTGTTCCTGCAGGTAAGAACGCAGTTGTTGGAGCACGGTACCGTTGACCACCGGGTGCGGGCGTCCCTTCGACTCGTGCAGACATCGCTCTCGACCGTCACTTCGAATACAGTAAAATCCTTTCGTCTGATTGAAGTAGAAGTTGGAGGCGACTATCCTGGGAGGCAAGTTGAGGAAGCGCTCCACTTTTTGAAGTTCTGGCAACGGGTCATGAATGAGCAAATCCCCATCCACGATATGAATCTGTTCCAGGGGGAAATGCCGCAGCCAGTTGCGCATGTGGATGTCGTACAAGCTCCTCTGAATGGCCTTGTAGCGGGTGTTCAGGGCGCCGTTTCGTACCAGGAGGTTCTCGATGGCTTGGACTGGTTTGTGGTTCTCCAGACGGTTGAAGTACACCTGCGTGTAGTCCGAGACCACCCGCTCGGCCGGGTCACGTAAAATCAGGAGCAGCTTCATGGAGGAGTTCATCGCGCAGATGCGTTCGGGTGCAAGAGTCGACGTGAAGTATCCTGGGGTCTTCTCGACTGTAATCTGGTGCGGGTACGAGTAGGGCATCAGATCTCTGTACCACTCCAAGCCTTTGGCGTAGTTCTCATCCCAGTCGAAGAAATGCACCTCAGTTGCGGCGGCGGCAACCTCGGGGTGGATGTCGAGCATTTCCAGCAGGGCCCTCGTACCGCCTTTACGCACCCCGATTATAATGCTATGCGGGGGTCTTTTGCTAGTCCCTGGCGGAGGAGACAAGGCCACATCTTCGTCGGTGTTAAGATCTATTCTGTCTAAAATAACACCTGCCTGAGGGGCAGCAAACGTTTGGAGCGCGAAAAGAAAGGCGGATGCCAGGAAGCACGCCATGCTGATTGACGGGAAGGTGGCGGGTTGAGAAAAGGAACTTTGTGATTTAGCTGTAAACCAGATCGGGCTTTCTTGGCTCAGTAGTAACAAGAGCAGCGGAAAGTGCTGGTTTTGTCGGCCATGGAATTTTAACAGCAGGAGAAGAAATTACAGGCAGTCCACAGCACATCTGTAGGGTAAAAAAAAGAAGAGAGAGAGAAAAGAGAAAAGCTTTTAGATTTGACGTATGCGGTGTGGGATGAATGTCTGCATTATATGGAACTGGCACCTTCCTCGTTCCCCTGAAAATGCAATCCAGCCCTAAATACAATCCATGTCTTCTGTAAGTGTATCATCTCCAAAAGGATGATATCTATTCATCTTTCTCTGAGCCTCCTTCATCATCCTTCATCCAATCTTCTTTCTCTTCTCACTGTATCAAGCGGGTTTTCTATTGATTCTGTAATTTCTCCCGTTGAAAAATGGCTAACAATGCAGCTCGTTAGGAAGCATAACTGAGGTATGCAAGAGTGGCTGAAGGCCAGTAGGCCCGCTGAGTGCTTTGTCTTCCTTTACCAGGCCAGAATCTATACTCCAATCAATACCCCCCTTAGATTGCCTTCATATCAATGCTGCATGGATATATAAAGACACATTTAGTGGAGGGAATCAGATGAGTTCCCACTTGTAGGTGACTTTGATTTCCTATAAATGCCAAGACAAATCAATGGTAGGGCATCATAATCCAGCAAACATATTGAACTTTTGATTTCTGGCATTAAATCAGATTAATTATACTGCTGAGAACCCATATAAACCACGGGAAAGTAAAATAATGGAATATCTTTGTTTTATTATTATTTTTGGAATTTGTGAACGTACCATAAAATCCCGTGTATAATACGCCGCCCAAATTATCCCTTAAAAATAATTTCTCCCCCCCTCTGTGCTCATGTACTGATTTGCAGGCATCCTTTATTATACTGGCCCAATTTTTTTTGGGGGGGAGGGGCCAAAGGCATCCATTTCATTAAATGTGCTGTAGTTTTAGAGCGATTTATATTTTTGACAATTCAATGATTGATAATTCTTTTGGGGGATATCAAAAATGCTTGTTTTTTATTCTCGAACAAAAGTGAAACAAGTTTGTTGTTTGCTGCTAATGTTAAAATTCACTCATTTGTTTGTTGTACTTTGTCCTGCACTCCCCAAAACGTATTTATATATTTTTATTTAATGTTTTTTTTTTTTATGATAGCACATACAGAAGGCTTTGATACAGCTTCTGACATGAAGAGGTCGCTTAAAGCAATGGTAGTTATTACAAAAACGGCCAACAGGTGGCAGCAGAGTATAAGAGATCAGTCAGGGCCATGTTGCAACAAGCTCTTTTTGCCAGTGTGTTCAACAGCTTTGTGAATAACGATAAAACTTAGCTATATTCTAATGCTAATTTCTGCAAAACGGAAACAGATACAAATATATATATATTTTTTATCCTGATGAAAGAAGAGACTCAAGTCTTTCTTTTGGTAGGTTCCATGTTAAAATAGCAAAAGAACACAATATTCTGTGGACCTTGCAAAATCAATTAAAATCCAGTAAAACAGATGAGAGTGAAGGGGGTTGCTTCGGTGAAAATGGCTGGGAGTGAATGAGTTAATAATATGAACAAATAAAGATTAAAACATACCAATAAAGTGTAATTACTTTTAAATCAAGGTTACAAACTATGCGTTTAAGGTTGTTCAAAGAATTTTTAAAAATCATGTTTTCCTAAATAATCAATGATCAACTGGCTTTAATTTTTAGATAATCAATATTATTTACTTAAATTTCAACTGTGCGTAGCAGCACATTAATTTGCTCTTGGAAACATTAGAAAGAAAGATGTCAAATCAGTCTCTCCCCATAAATTTGAATGTGATTGACGTAAGGCCCGCACAACAGTAGCAATTTTGCAGGCCTTAGCAGCACATTTGAGTAAGCCTGGTGGTAAAACGTCAACAGTAGGAACGCAACTTGTGAGGCTGTCAGCACCAGTGTGCGGAGTCATTTATTTTGTCTATTAAACTGCTTTTGAAAAGTAATCCGATGGCTCTTGCTGCTAGCTAGCAACTACCAGCTAATGTTGGAAAGGCTAACGCTGGAGCCAGTGCTGAATGCTGGCAATAATGTAGCAATAAACATTAAATATCATGCTGGAATGTAAGCATGTCTTTAACATCTAGGTAGCGGTAAACTTCTATACAATTTTATTTTTATGGATGATGGATTATTGTTATTAATTTTTATGAACGTGTGAATAGTACAGTGGGACGATTTTGTATTATTTTTTTAAGGGGAAAAAATGCATCTTATTCACAATATTTTACGGTATATACAGAGTGATTTGAAATCCATTCACAAAAAGAAGCTATGTTTTCAGAAGGCATCTTGAGGAAAATCAGCCTGGAGAGTTGTTGCTGACACAGTGCTAGTCAAAACAAAAGCGTCAAGCTTTGCAAACAAAGCAGCAAAGGTCCTGGTAAGATCGTTTTCACAAACAAAGATAGTGCCTGCATGGGAAAAAAAAAATTCTGAAACCTCTGCACATCTGATTGTTCTATGCCAAATAGTTTACTGGGGAAAATGTACAAATGTTATATTTTTGTATCTTATACTGCAGTTAAAGTTCGAAGGTAGATGTGAGTTCAAATTGTATGTCACACGCGTCAAAAGTATGAAAATAAATGTCTTCCAAGGAAGTTAGTCTACAGCCCTGGGAGATCATAAAATGTATTGTAAATTTTAAACGAAGTTTAAAAATTCATGGCATTTAAAAATGTGATGTTTTTAAACCTTGCAAAGAGATCCTCACTGTGTGCGTGTGTGTGCGTGTGTTTCCTCCCCATCAATTAATAATTAGGAACTGCACTAATACATGCAAAAAAAAACAATAACAATGACTGTTTCTGATATTGCTTGTTTTTGCCTTCTTGGCATACAATACAAAACAGTAATGTTATCATATTAATGAGATTGGAATAAATTTGATCAAAATAATTTCAAAGGCTTTTTTTTTTTTTAATTAATCTTAATTTAATTAATCTTTTTCATCAGCAAAGTCTGTGTTTATTCCAAATATTAGCTATTATAATTGTGTATCATCTCCAGAAAAAAAATAAAAATAAAATAAAAATATATAAAAATAATTGTGTATCATATATGAATATTATGTGGCATAATTAAGATAATAATATGGGATTTTTTCTTTAAAGTAACAACTCAAATCATTTGAAAGGAACACAGTTTCACACAATGCCACCAAAGGCCATTCTCTTACATAATGTAATTTTTTATTTATTTTTTTCCTCCAGAAAACCCCCCAAAACATAATAGAATTTTTTTTAACAAAACAAAGGTGTAACTCATGCATTCACTTTCCACATGGCCTCGGTGTAGTTCTGGCCCCAAGAGGTGGACTCAGGAGAGCCATCCCACCCTTACAGAACCAGTGGGAGTACAGTGAGGCCTTTATGCGCTGTGACAGGCACTCCTGCCTGTCAGCCATTCCATGGCCAAGAGATGCCAACTCCGATGCTAACAGCTCAGCAGCTTCACAAGCTTGCTGTCTCATCCAATCGCACTCGTCTCACAGAACACCACCACCTGGAAGGCGCCATTGTTTCACACAACACCGTCCCTCACTGCTTTAATCAGCACGTGATGCGTATCTCTTGATTCTCACATGACCTCTGACAGCCATACTGTCTGGCAGATCACTTAACTAAAGTCTATTTCTACTGAACACATGTGGGCCAGCGGGAGGACGCCAAACACGCATACCCTCGAGTGAGATAGAGCGCACTGTGTCTATGTGGCAGTGATACTGCAACCTTTAAAAATGTATTCTGTTACAGTAACAAGTTAAAAATGTAGCTGGTATTGTAAGTACCATATTATTAACTCATTCACTGCCATTGACGGCTATAAACGTAAAAAATTCATTTAAACTATTTCTATTAGTTTAACATTTCCCCCCCCCCTCACACTTTTGTTAACAAGAGTATGAAAACCTATAATTTTTTTATTGTACATTTAGAATAGATATAACATTTGTGATTAATCGTGAGTTAACTAGTGAAGTCATGCGATTAATTATGATTAAAAAATTGTATTGTCTGATGCCCCAAATTTTTAATTATCTTTTCTTTTCTTTTTTTAATTCATTCACTGCCATTGACGGCTATAAACGTCGAAAATTCATTTAAACTATTTCTATTAGTTTAACATTTTCTTCCCCACTTTTGTTAACAAGAGTATGAAAACCTAGATTTTTTTTATTGTACATTTAGAATAGATATAAAATTTGTGATTAATCGTGAGTTAACTAGTGAAGTCATGCGATTAATTATGATAAAAAAAAATATTGCCTGATGCCCCAAATTTTTAATTATCTTTTCTTTTCTTTTTTTAATTCATTCACTGCCATTGACGGCTATAAACGTCGAAAATTCATTTAAACTATTTCTATTAGTTTAACATTCCCCCCCTCCACTATTGTTAACAAGAGTATGAAAACCTATAATTTTTTTATTGTACATTTAGAATAGATATAACATTTGTGATTAATCGTGAGTTAACTAGTGAAGTCATGCGATTAATTATGATTAAAAAATTGTATTGTCTGATGCCCCAAATTTTTAATTATCTTTTCTTTTCTTTTTTTAATTCATTCACTGCCATTGACGGCTATAAACGTCGAAAATTCATTTAAACTATTTCTATTAGTTTAACATTTTCTTCCCCACTTTTGTTAACAAGAGTATGAAAACCTAGATTTTTTTTATTGTACATTTAGAATAGATATAAAATTTGTGATTAATCGTGAGTTAACTAGTGAAGTCATGCGATTAATTATGATAAAAAAAAATATTGCCTGATGCCCCAAATTTTTAATGATCTTTTCTTTTCTTTTTTTAATTCATTCACTGCCATTGACGGCTATAAACGTCGAAAATTCATTTAAACTATTTCTATTAGTTTAACATTCCCCCCCCCCCCCACTATTGTTAACAAGAGTATGAAAACCTATAATTTTTTTATTGTACATTTAGAACAGATAGAAAATTTGTGATTAATCGTGAGTTAACTAGTGAAGTCATGCGATTAATTATGATTAAAAAATTGTATTGTCTGATGCCCCAAATTTTTAATTATCTTTTCTTTTCTTTTTTTAATTCATTCACTGCCATTGACGGCGATAAACGTCAAAAATTAATTTGAACTATTTCTATTAATTTTAATTTTTCCCCCCACTTTTGTTAACAAGAGTATTACAACCTAGAATTTTTTTTATAGTACATTTAAAACAGATATAAAATTTGTGGCTAATTGTGAGTTAACTAGTGAAATCTTGCGATTAATTACGATTAAACATTTTAATTGCCTGACGCCCCAAATTTGTAATAAACTTGGTTGGTTAAACTTGCATCAGATTTTATTGACCCATGCACATTTTTTTGAGGAGTGTGAAAACTTGCAAAGCACTGTACATTATCAATCTTAAAACTATATTTGAAATTAGAGGTCAATGGCCATTTCAAGCCTGTCATTATCCCAGGTATCAAGTACAGTGGAACCTCGGAGTTTGAACCTCTCGGAACTCGTACAATTCGGACTTCAACCCAAAAATCGGAGTAAAAAATGCCATTTTGATTTTTCCACGACAAATTTCTTCGCCATGGACCGAAAGAAAGACAACAGTGCCAGTGGCAGCAAAGAAAGACATACAGTGCTATGAACCACAGTGGAATTAGGAAGGAGAATATCGCGCCGTTGTAACTACCGTGACTACTTCTGTAAATACTGGCACGAGGACCCCCCCCTTAGCTGTTCAACAACGTGCCTGACGTTAAACAACGCACGCAAGGACCGCGTAGTAGTCTAACAATATGCCCAATGTAAAATACACAAACTCCGCACTGAATTAAAGCTAGCATTAACATAGCATTTATCATCCACTGATGCCATCACACCACAACAAAAAAGCAAAGTTATTTTTTATTGTTTAAACACTGTACAGGGTATAAATGTAAAAAAAAAAAAACATAAATAGAAATTTTCTGTTTTTGGAGCTTGGGAACGGATTAATTGCATTTACATTATTTCCTATGGGGAAAAATGTTTCGGAGGTTGAACAATTCAGACTTTGAACACTTCGTAGGAACGAATTATATTCCAACTCCGAGGTACCACTGTATACAGTTATTTAATGTTATTTAATGGCTTATTTTGCCGTCGCTACAATTGCAGCTAGTTCAGTAACCACCAAAAATATAAACTGGGATATCACTTCATCACATATGAGGTGTGTCTTTACAATGCATGGCTACCTGACAAAAACTTGATGTACTATGGTGGCGTTGGTTTATAAAGCCAAAGGGCCAATATAAAGCTCCAGCCTACAGAAATGAGCATTCCAGACTTCAAATGTCCCCTGGGACTCATTTTCAAGAAGCAGTTTTCAGTTTTTATGCCCAACATATCGGGAATAAACCACCAGAGAACCGAAGATCTGCTGCAGTTATCAGTTTTTACATTTTTTGTTTACCACTTGCTTTTTATTAAATCACCTTTGAGTCTGCACTACTGCCACGTTTTATGTGCGTTATTGTCTTTTGCTAGCTTTTATATTCTATATAACTATTTAGTTATTGCTGTACATCTTTTTTTATGCTATTTTTTTATATAGCCTTTGGATTTTTTTTTTTTGTTTATCCATTACTTTTGCTTTAGTGTAAATCATATATTTGGTCCAATACTTTGTGTGTGTTTTTTTTTGGGGGAGAGTCTCATATTTGGTCCAATACTAATAATGTGTATATTTCTGAAATGCGTCATCAACCAAGACCCAATCCCAGCATTGACAAATGATCAAGCTATCTATATGGTCATTTATATAATTAAAATAGAGTTTTTTTTAAGTATACATTTCCAGTGCTTAAGGCATACAGTCCTGCTCACCATTATTGGCAGCCATGAAGGTAAAGTACATAATGTGGAATATCTTCTAAAAAAAATGAATCAAGTAAAACAACCTGGACAAACCACAATTCTTTTCGGCAATGCAAATGTGTGTTCCATTCACCCCCTCAATGACTGAAATACACATTCTACAATGCACATACGGATTATATCATAAGAGTTACAGTACATTATATAGAGTATGCCATTACTATGATAACGATGCTTTGTTTTGATGTTTATTGTTATTGGGTGTAGTTTGCATAACTGCATTGGATACTGAATGGTGTCGCTATTATTTGGTCACATTATTTTACTGCATGAGAATTTAACCCTGGAGAACCCACGGGGTCAAATTTGGTCCTTATAAATTCTGCTACTCAAATAACAAATACCTATTTATTATTATTTTTTTTTTACAAATTTAACTTCAAAAGTCCAGAGTGCCACTTCTGTTCCCTGCATGGGGCCATCTAGTGGATGAATATTGCACTTACATGAGCCAGAGTGGTGGTGACAAGATGGCTGGCAACATGCTGTTTTGTTGAGCTGGAAATCAATCCAAACAAAACCAACTTCTCAGCAAACCATCAGATGGTAAAATTGTTTTTTTTTATTAATCTATTTCATATCATGTTGCAGAATGCCTAGGAGTATGTTTTATATATATATTTTGATAAATTAGCAACTCTGAGCTAGTTCAAAAAACAAGGGTTAAAATTGAAAAAAAAACCCATATATTTTGGTGTTCAGTGAACTTATAGCAGTCATTTAATGTATAATTCATAATTTTCCAAAGAAGAAAATGGTTCTTGGGTTCTCCAGGGTTAAAATACAAGAAGCACCTGTCAGATTATGATGCAGTATTTGTGTTTTACTGGCATATTTCTTTATACAACTCTTGCATGCATGTATTTATTTTTATTTCATCTCTAATTATCCGGGTAAAATGTTTGATCAATCAATCTGATTCCTATTCATCAATGTGGTCCCCCTCGTCATCCCTGAATCCTATTTTATTTTCCAGAATAGGAACGTTATTCAAGAGCTGAATGCAACTAATTGTCCTCTTCCACTTGAGTTGATGATTGTAACTCAGCAGAGCGATATTGGCTCATTTTTATGAAGGCTTTAAAAAATTGTCTGCCACCAGAGTAAAAGGTCAGACTAAAAAGGCCAGTCTTTAGATGTGCACTATTCATTATATCTCAGCAGACGTAAGAGGAAGGCTCCGCAGGTTTACTGCGCCGCGGGAGGGTGTGTTCTGTCTAATTAACCCAAACAGCAGGCACTATACATTTTCAGAACAAACCCTCTTTCATATTCCACTGAACCTCCTGCCACGAAGTGTAGCAAACAGCAGTTATTGTACAGCGCGGTCTTGTTTCTTTAATTGGTGCTCATTAAGAGTGTTACTACAAAATAATTACAACAACAAAGAGCCTTGATTACAAAGAGGTATGTTTTTGCTCTATTGACATGAGTGAAAGTTAGAATGATTGATTATTGTTACAGTTTGTGTATGAATTTTAAAACAGGGGCAGGGATAAGCTGCTTTATCTTTGACATGCTTCCATTATATCTGATACCGGCACCTTCATTTTATTTTAGCTCCCCCATTTTTTTTTTTTTTACCAAGCTCTCAATTAGGAGCACAATATATTTTGCACCCACGCATAGCCAATGTATGAACTGTGCTCCCACATACTGCATGAGTTTTCATTTAGATGTATTCAATGTATGAAGGATTCTTTATTTTTCTCATTATAAAGTTTAACATGTTCATGTTTACATTTGTTACCAGGGGTAAATAATAAATAGATAACTTTAACCCTGGAGAACCCACGGGGTCAAATTTGGCCCCTATAAATTCTGCTACTCAAATAACAAATACCTTTTTTTTTGTTCTTGTTTCCATTGGCCAAAGTGTGTTTGTACATTCAAAATCCAGTTCTAAAATGCAACAAATAAAACAAAAAAATTCTATTGTTCAAAGTAGCTTTGTATTTGATTGATTATTTTCTTAAATTCTAAATAGTTTACTGACAGTTTTTGTTATTCTGATTTTTCGAAATGATACCCCCAAATCCCAAAAGAGTCAAATTTCGCCCTAATCCTAAATTAGGGAATAAAGGGTTAAAATGGAAAAAAACATATATTTTGGTGTTCAGTGAACTTATAGCAGTCATTTAATGTATAATTCATAATTTTCCAAAGAAGAAAAGGGTTCTTGGGTTCTCCAGGGTTAAAAAAAAAAAGACCTAAACTTAAATGTGTTAAGCACTGACAACCCAAATGCATCCATTAGAATGCACAACCTTTCAAAGCAACACCTTGACCTCCCTCCATAATTACAGCCTTGCTAAAAGGCCTGCCACACAGTGAAGGATTAATGGCTGTGTCCTAGCCAGCTGCACTGTTTACTGGTATTAAAAGACATTTTGTGGTTCATACATTGAAGCAAATTGCCACATTCAGTCACCAGGCTGGTGAGGAAAAACAGCAACAAAGCACATCTTTTCGCTTGTTCAGGTTTCTTTCATAGCAGAATAGCAGCACTGTGTTCAACTTGAAAGGGGGAAAGCGTTTGAGTTCCTAGGACCATAGAGCATGTGCAGACAAAAAAAAATAATGGCTGTTGTCAAGCTAACAAGTAAAGTCAACAAACATGTCGAGGACAGGAGAGAACATAATTCTTCAATTCGTTTACGCTAATCCAGAGCCACCTAGAGGATGACTTTCACATTTTACGTAGGAGGACCAAGATGAAAAAAGAAAAAAAACTCTGAGCAAAGAGCCCCTGCAAATAAGAAACTTATTATCTTGCATTCAAAAAAAGGCATGCATTATCAACATCCGGTACATGACAAAAAAACTGCTTCAATTTTGTGATTAGTCCCCGACTAGGACCTAAAACTTGACAACAATTGGGTACCAACAAAAGTAGAAACAAAAATAACCCAATTTTTCTCCCTCATCTTCCTTCGCCCTTCCTTATGCTTCCCTTTTTCCTCTCTAAGGAATTCCGGGCGCTAATTAGTGAACCGCCAGGCTTTCCATTCTGTTGGTCATTGTTTTGATTTTTTCACGTTTACTTTCTTCTTTGGACGGGTTGTGACTGCGAAGATACATTTCTTGTGTGTTTTTACATACTTGGCCAATAAAGATTGCAATTAGAGGGCAGCTTGGTGTCATCTATTCACTTAATGTTAACCATTTGGACCACCGTATTTTAACAAAAATATTTTTATTTTTGAAAAATACTATTATTTATTATTGGGCTTTTTTTTTTTTTTTTACTAAAATTATTCTCTAACAGTTGATGACTTGAAAATTTTGCTGATTTGCAAAGACTATTCATAAATGCCAGAGAAAGACATCATTTGCATAATAATTTGGAACACGGTGTATAGACAAATTTTGAGTCCCCAATCAAACTCGCGCATCTTTTATCGAATTAGGGAGGAAGCCAGAGTAAACAGACAGCTGTCCTTTGGAAATTCGAACCCTGAACCTCAGAACAGTGAGGCACTAAAGTCTCCCTTCCCGCCTGTATTAGACTTATTTTGTTTACATTTCATCTTGGTAAGTTTCAAGTTCATATACAATGCAATTTCAACCTTGAATGAAAAACAATTCTGCTATTGTGACCAAATTGATTCCAGACGCATTTTAAGTTGTCACAGTGAGAGGGGACTCCCCCCCCCCCCCCCCCCCCTTTGGAGAGGAATTACACCTCCACTTCAATGCAAAGTATTATCTGACTGTTCCAGGATGAGCAAATGGATCCAACAATCACCTGATCTGCATCCACATGTGAGAAGAGGCCCTTGTGAACGTGGAAGAGGAGCTAATCTGTCATTTAACTTCTAGAGACACACGTGGCCCAATAAGCTAATTATAGTGTTTTATCAGAGATCTGCTAAATGCTGAGTTAAAACTTCACAGTACGGCAGCTTTTTCAGCACTTTCTTCCTGCAAATTGGTTTCACTTGGAACGCTGTCACTTCCAATTACCAGTCCATCCGCACTCTGCGAACTATCCATAAGAGAGACTCTAGTGTTGATGGCGTGTGCCCGTTATATCAAAATGTGAATTAATATGATCAGCAAATTCAACTTTTCTGTATAATGATAGTTTACAACCAAGGGTCAACGTGACATGAGCCCTCCAGCAACTCGAACCACACATGTACTGGATGTCAAGCAGCACGTCATCTCTTTTCTGTGTGTTAGCAACCCCAGAACATACAATTCCCGGGGCTTATTTCAGTTTGTGCATTTGTCAATGTTCTGAGATGTTCTTCAAGTATCAGATGACATTGTGTGGATTCCCTGCAGGCATTTTTTCAGATAAAAGAAACTAAATTGCTCATCAACCTGGGAGCAAGCAATTCCCATTCCCAATGCTCAGTGTCATGTTCAATATTGGTCAGAAACGACAACATTAGAAGAAGCTATTCAATCAGTGAGCAGGCTGATAATCAGCATTGAGCTTGCCATCCATGATTTCCCCCAGCATTCGTCTCTCTTTTTCTTTCCCGGTACGTAAATAATGTACAACTAATTTCATTCAGCCAATTTAAAGATACTACACAAAGCCTTTTTAGGTCTCGAAATGCTTTTGTACTTCTTTGTGTAAACTAATTGCCCAGCAATCCATTGTAGAAAAACACCGAATCAAATGGCTCGATCAAAACGCCCGTTCTCTTTACATGGCTCAGCCGTGGGAAAGCCGTTACTGTTCTCCGCATGCATCTTGAAAACTGCACAGCATACATTATACTGTACATACATTATGTATGAATAACATCATTAAAATATATAAAAAAAAAAGGTATCTTTAAACGAACTGAAAGAACACTCAATGTTTGATGAAGCTGATGCCGATGAATAGTTAAATGAAAAAAAAAAACATAACGGCCTGCTGAGTCTGATAACAAAGTGCTGATTAGTTATTATAAGTGTCACAGCGTGCAAAAATCGGCGACATGTTGGGGAATCTTCAAATGGTGCACTTGCGTGGTCCTATGTCATGATCCATGTTTGTTTTAGTTTTGTATTTGGTTTTGTTTTGTGCTATGTATTGTCTTCTTGTGGTTCATGTCCGTCTCATTATGGTTTAGTGTCCACCTGTTGTGTCAACCAATCAACTTACTTGTGTCTGATCAGGTGATTGTCATTGTCTCGTTAGTTTGCTTGTACTTTGTTCCCTGTTTCTGTCATTATTCTGCCTTGTCTACCTGCATTTGGGTCTCCAACCAAAATCCATGACATCCTATAACTCCTAAAGATCATTTAAGTAAGATCACCCCAGCCTCGATTGGAGCCGTGTGCATTGACACTATACCTCACAATTAGGAATTTACGATATCCAAACGTCGCAATATGTAATTATCACGATATTGTGGGGAGGTAGGTGATATATATAAATAAATAAAGCGCAAAATACTGTATAAAAACTCACAAAATTGTAAAAAAAAAAAAAAATAAATAAAAAAAATTGATAAAAAATAATATATATATATATATATATATATATATATATATATATATATATATATATTGTTTTTGTACATAAAAATAGGCTTGGCCAGTCATTTTATTTTAAATGTCTCGTCTATAGAATTGTAATTTACAGAGGTCATAACCTAACCATCACCTCATTGCACATAATCAACCGAAAATCACTAATAATACTTAAGATTGAGGTACTTATTTGCTTATGCACACACTCATTGTGAATCAAGTCAACTTGTGGAGGAACTCAAACGTGTTACTTTCCCCTTCATCTGGCAAGTAGCATGTGTAGGTGTAGGTGGCCAAAACATGCCTAATTCAAATGAAACCGCACTAACAAACTGGAACTGCGCAAATGGAGGCCTTTTTAAACAGATGCGCTGCTTTTAATATCGCGACACGGCGACAACGATATTGTAGTAGTTTTAATATTGCGACATCGCCGTTATCATTACATCCCTACTCACTATGTCCAAAGTGAAAACTGACATTATACAATTGTTTTTTGGCAAAAGTCTCTTCAAGTCAACATTTCAATAATAATAATAATAATAATAATAATAATAATAATAATAATAATAATAATAATAATAATAATAATAATAATAATAAAAATCTCGTGTCCAAATACGTTTGAACTTAACCGTCTTGTTTATTTTCCCCAAACTACAGCTGGTGTGTAAATTTCAACAACATCAACTTGGAACGCCTGTCTCGCTTTGGCACGAAAACATCCCAATGGAAGGCTCGTATCAGGGATCCGCCAGTGTTTTTCCTGCCATCACAAATATGTGCTGTGGGCTGCCAAGCACTGATGCGATCCAACTCTGCACTGCAAGTAGCCACGTAATGGTGTGTTCAAGTTAGCGCTCATTTTCTGTTTATGCAAAGTATCACACAGTCAGTTAGAAGTCATTCTTCAGCAGGGGCAGCAGCAGGGTATGGCTCGCATGCGTTTGGTAAATATATTTGATGGGAGATGCAGGGGCGTATGCGCTACATTCACAGTGAGGCAGAAATAAAGCATGCCAGGTAGCGATAGTGAGCAGCAGGAGACAGAGAGCTGCAACAAAAGATAACACATCCAGTGTATGTAATATTTAACAACCTTCTTGAATTTAAAATATTTAAATATCTGGTTTGTAACTGAACTGTCACAACATTTTAAAAATATAACTTTGACCTTACCAAGAATGAAGTTTGACCTCATCTGCATAAGTAATTCAAGTTGTGCTATTCAATGAAAATCAGGCTGGCTGAGGTGAAAAAGTCAGCGGAAGCTCTGCATGATAACGATATGCTGTCTAGGTAATCCTTTTAATAAATTACGCTCTAAATCAACAGCAGCATAAATGATGCCAAGATTAACGTAGAAGGGAAGGAATTTAAACACTTTACAGGGGAGTGAAATCGGTTATCTCCATGCTTGACTTAAAGTAGCTTGCAATTTCCTACTGGCCTGGCAAATAAGATCTTAGGAAAGTGTTTATCTAGGATAAAAATCTCTTGCTCCATTTCTTGTCTCTCTGCTGAGGAACGCGTTAGAAGTCTCATGTTCGCCATATGAGCAACTATCAATAAATTACAACACTCCACTTTACATCAGTGCCAATGTCACACCGAGCAATTATCCAGCACGTTTCAATTCAGCTTTTTTTTTTTTAACATTATCTTCATTTTAATATGTCAACATTTCTGCACGAAGACGTTCTCCCTTAAACAAGCAAGAAAGCATACAGGATGAAAATGGACCGAACTTCCATAATCAGGTTTTAGTGTCTTGCTCAAGGACTCTTTGACACGGGCTAAAATTCCCACAAAAAAATCTTTGTCAATGACACATTCAACAACAAAAAATCATATCATACCCATTTGAAGTTCACAACATTTAGCTTATTCAATTCAACTTGGTAACATTTTTCAACATGACAGCAATTCTCTTTGACCCTGAATTCAACATTTTACCACTAAAATACCCATGAAAAAAAATCCCTATTCCTTCCCAACAAATATTCACATAACATTCAAACAACACAACAGATTCACATAATTCTAATTTAAAATCCAAAACATTCGGTTCATTCAATTCACCTTGGGAATTATTTTCAACATCCCCAAAATCCCCATTCCCTTTTCCATTCCCTACATTTTCATCAATTGAATTTATTTTTATTTTTTATCCCTATTCATTGCAATGACACGTTCAACAAAACAGATTTACGTTGTTCCCATTACAAATCACAAATGTTCAGTTAATTAAATTTACCTTGCGGAAGGGTTTTCAACATATGTCTATGATACGCAAAATAAATAAATAAATAATCATAAATAGTCGTTCCCAATGACGCATTGAACAAAACATTTACATCGTTTGCCATTCAAATTTCAAAATGTCCAATCATAAAATTTACCTTGCAAACCATTGCCAATGTGCCAGAAATGTTTACAAAAACTTTCAATGCTGGTAATAATTTACTCAAAAATTCCACATTCATGCCCCAATACCCCAAAATCAACAGGAAGTGACCTGGTAGTGCTCCAAGATTAACAGGAAGTGAATAACATTCAACCTGCCAAAAATTCCCATTTACAAAAAAAGTCCTCATACTCACCACTAAAATTCCTACAAAAAAATCCCTATTCATTCCCAATCAAAACAAAAGATGAAAAATCAAGTTTTTGAAATGTTCAGCTTATCACTAACACATTTTTTTCCAAAATAAAAGACCAAAAATTTAGTTTTGTTAGTTTGTTTTTTTAAAAACGTTTTTTCTCTGATTTCTAATTTGTTTCTGGTCAATTTAAACTTAAAACTGTTCATCTTATCCCTAACTAAAAAATTCTACACATTCACATCTAGTTTCCACATAATGATTTGACTAAGTCAAAGTTTTTTGCATTCTCTCGTTCGAATGTAGAATAAATTAATAATAAATAAAAAACATAAAAAAAAGATATTTCATCATTAAAAAAATTGACTAATAATAATATGCATTTAATAAATAAATAAACAAACAAACAATTTGTTATATATATATATATATATATATATATATATATATATATATATATATATATATATATATATATATATATATATATATATATATATAAATATATATATATATATATATATATATATATATATATATAGTTAAGTTATTTATTTAAGAATTTTAGATTTATGTGATGACTTGTCACAGTCACATCAAAAGCTTTTAATTTGGCCCCAAAGCTAATGCAGTAGGAATAATTCATTGAGATGTATGTATTATTGATGGTCCGTCCAAATATATAGTCATGCACATTTTAAAATAATGCAACATAATAAGACCCAGGTCACAGGCCCTGAAGGTTGTCAGATTCCAGTTTGAGAACCCCTGCTTTAGAGAAGTTAGAGAACAACAATCTGTAGATATATTCAGAATTTGAGTATTGGATAGAACGTAGTTAGTAGTTATTGTGGAGCCTTTCAGTACATTCCGTGTCTTTTGGTTCATTTTAAAATACCCCCCAAAATTTAACCCAACCTTTAAAACGGTTTCCCTTCATAAAGAGAAATGCTACGGCCAAGCTGCAGTACGAAAGAAAGAAATTAACGTAAGCCTATGTCGCAAGATATCAAAGCAAACCTGAGATCATATGCTTTAACTGTGTGTAGGTGATGGCATCATAGCACTTTGGTAGCTCAGGTAATACGTTCATGCCTCGGATCTTCAGGCAGAACTGTTTTGCTCACCCATAGCTTTCCCTTCCCACCAGCCGAGGACTTTTACCAAGCATCGGAGTTGTGTGCGTTATCTCGTTCCTTCTGGCAAGCGTACCTCTGGCAGCTTTGAAAGTAATCCCGCCATACAATTGTAATATCTGCTAGGGGGTGGGGGGGGTAACTGTCTGGAAAGTCATGACAATATCTGAACATCTGCCATCCTCGGTATGTGACAGAATCAGGTTGAGGAGACAGAGGGAATAAAAAATGGTGCCCTTTCAGCAGGGTGACTTACTGACTTTCATAACAGAGAATCATCTGCGCAGACTTGATGCTCAACCCACAAGCTATTATTGCAGCCTGTATAACGCTAATGAGGGTGTAGAATTATTTTCCCCCCCAAAAGAAAGAAGCACATGCAGTGTGATTGTTTATTTTTGTGTCAGAATGATATATGAAGCCAATGCCGGAGATTAATCAACACAAGTTAAAGTGTGAGAACTTCTCAGTTCTTCATGAATATGTCATCAGTCACCCCTCCTCTTCCTCCGTGGCCCCGTAAAACCGACCAAAGTGTTTATGGGAGATAAGAGGCGAAGGAGGTCGCAGGTCCAATAACTCCTTTTATCACCCCACGTTCTTGCAGCAAGAGCTATTTCATGGGTGAATTTGCTGAAGAAGAATTCTTAATTAGAGAAGTTTGTGAAGCAGGCGTCGGGGGTCTAATAGGGAAATAAAATAGATCGCCAATAGGAGATTACTTGTTGGCCTGGTATCAAGGTTTAAAAAAATGTCATTATACATTTTAGGTCAAAATCCTTTAAAATTAGTTCACTAATAGCGGAATTGTAGGTATACTCAATTTTAGACAAATAATGGATACGTGGTTTGGAAAATGGATGGCTGGTTTCAACCAATTAAATTGTTTCTTAAATAGAAACAGGATTTTAGAGAAATATCAATCTGGGTTTGGATAAAGCCCTGATAAATATTTTAAATGACATCAGGTGTAATGCAGATTTTTTACTGGTTTAGATTTGATCTCACAGACCGAAGTTCTTTGTAGGTATGGATACATGTTGCTGCATGGAGTGCCCCAGGGGTCACTATTAGGCCCCTTTAATTCTGGCCCAGTGGTTCTTAACCATTCTCTGTAGCACAGGTAGGCCAAGCGATGTAGTGTCATCATCCGGTGTGTGACTTGACATTGTGAGACTGACTCAGCGAACCCCTGTGGTTTGATCGAACCCAGGTTAAGAACCACTGATCTAACCTACCGGTATATGTGCTCCCTCTTGGGGAAGTTATCAGGAAGGATGACATCAGTTTCCACAGCAATGCAGATGACACACAGCTGCACATCGCCGTGTCTCCTGATGACACAGAAACAATTGATACCGCTCTGAAATATATTTCGGTTTTAAGTCATGGATAGATGGCAGTGAACTTCCTACAGCTCAACCAGGACAAATCATGGTGTATGTGTGGCTAATGTAAACAAATACTTTCATTTTATTACAATACTACCAAACTAATATAAATGAATGTAAAAAGAGATCTGTTACTGTATTGTAAAAGCCGGTAAATATAAAGTAACGTAAGCAGTGGAGGGATGCAAGTAGCTCAGCATTAATTGAACAAGGTTGTTATCTGACTAAACCTAATATGGGAATGATTACAATCGCATGAACTCGCATGCATAGTAAGTGAGAAAATGAGTAATTTAATTACTTTTTTTTTTCCAGATTGGGAGAGCAGGGTCTTGTCCTTGATTGTATATTAAAAAAAAAAAAAAAAAACACCATTGTAATGACTCAAGGGGAAGTCTATATATAAAGTATAATACATCTTTTTTTGACAGGCCTCTTAAATCATGATTATTATGATAATAATAATTTTATAGTGTGTTGTATATTGTAACAAACATGAATTACTAAATCAAGATTAGTAAAAAGACCAAAAAAGTAAATTGGTGAATATAGAATATGTATAGAAAATAGAGCATCATTGAAAAAGCCTATAAGGTAATCCTCTCCTCTTTTTCCTTGCACTGCAACGCTTCAATTATCGGTAACCAACATTCACTTTGACGAAGCTTATTTTTGGCTTTGGATGATTTGATCACGATCCACTCCCCCAACACTCATCAGGCTCCATCGCTTTTAGACAAAGACGAGCTTCAAATTGATGATTACCCCCTTTGTTATCCCGCTTGTACATTGAAAATGGCTGCCTCGAATCGTCTGCCGCACAAAGGAAAAGATGCTTTTTAACGTTTGGCGAAAACTGAAGCTCAGAAAGCAAACGGGGCAACGTTTTTCATCGAGTGGGATAATGAAGACCCCCCCCCCCCTCTCCCCCCCCCCTATCAGGCTACATCGTCATAGCATAATGAATCCAAACAGGTGAATTAATTTCTGTTTTCTTTTTTACATCCAACATACTTCAGTGGCGAAATGATGGCAGTAATTGCTGTCCACATTCTGAGAAGAGGCATAAATTACTTGTGGAAATGAGTGCTTGTCATTGTTTAGATGACTTTATTAGGGAGTAATCAGACTTTTAACGAGTCATTTCTCCTTATTTAACTACAACCGGGGAGATAATTGTGTCATTTACTGGGCGATGACTTTGCAATGACTCTGACCCTTTTTTTGAGGTGTTTTGCATTGAATCCTAGACTCGTGTAAATGTTAAACTGGCAAATAATAGTGAGGCATGATCTCACATACTTAACCCTGGAGAACCCAAGAACCCTTTTCTTCTTTGGAAAATTATGAATTATATATTAAATGACTGCTATAAGTTCACTGAACACCAAAATATATGTTTTTTCAATTTTAACCCTTTTTTTGGAACTAGCTCAGAGTAGCTAATTTATCAAAATATATATATATATATATATATAAAACATACTCGTAGGCATTCTGCAACATGATATGAAATAGATTAACAAAAAAAAAACAATTTTACCATCTGATTGTTTGCTGAGAAGATGGTTTTGTTTGGATTGATTTCCAGCTCAACAAAACAGCATTTTGCCAGCCATCTTGTCACCACCACTCTGGCTCAAGTAAGCGCAATATTCATCCACTAGATGGCCCCATGCAGGGGTCAGAAGTGGTACTCTGGACTTTTGAAGTTAAATTTGTAAAAAAAAAAAGAAAAGGTTTTTGTTATTTGAATAGCAGAATTTATCGGGGCCAAATTTGATCACGGGGTTCCCCAGGGTTAAAATATACATCATTCACATATGTTGAATAAAATCTAACCATTTGTTTACTTTCTATACGGCTTGTAGGTTCATAGGTGAACAACCATTCATACACACGTTAACACAGGGGTGCTCAAGTTCGGTCCTCGAGAGCCCCCTATCAAGCCTGTTTTCCGTGTTTCTCTCCACTAACACACCTGATTCATGATCGGGATCGTTATCAGGCTTCTGCAAAGCTTGCTGATTAGCTGATCATTAGATTCAGAAGGGAAAAATGGAAAACATGCTGGATAGGGGCTCTCGAGGACCGACCTTGAGCACCCCTGCATTAACACGTGGACAATTTAGAATCTGCTGAGTGTTTCTCACTAGAAGCTCAGAAATAGTAGAGAAGTTGTACACGTGAAAGCAAAAGCCGTACCTAATCCTTTCGTTGCTCCAGACCTATGAAGTAAATCACACCTTAGACCTTGTAATCATATTGCGGCTTATTAAGCACTAAAGATGATCATGCAAAGACGAGAGTGCTTTGAAAATTCCCTTGAAAGGTGAAACTGCATTACCGTAAACTGTAAATGTACTTTGCAAGCTGCTTGTCAAAGCGCTGCGATTAAAGTTATAAAATTGAATAGGCTGCCATGGCAATGATGATGATGTAGATTTATTTTAGGGTAAAATTTCGATATTTTGTTGCCTACATGAATACAAAAGAATACAGTATGGGACTGCCACTATCATATTTACACATGCAGCAGCAAATAAAGAAGCATTTGTGATCACCGTAATCAAACGGTTAACAGGTATAATGAAGTTATAATTGATAAGAATGACCAAAACTCATAATTAGCAACTGACAAGAAACACAAACATGTTGAACAGCTGTTACACACTTACTGTGGATTTATAGAAACACCAAACAACACGATTAAGATATTAGCATAAGAATGCCAACATGTTCGTAATTGAAGAAGACGGAATGGATAAAACGATAATACTAACGATTACTTTGGGATGTTCAACACCAATTTTTTTCCGGCCAGTACCAGTATTGAGTACTAAGAGTACTCAACCCTTGAGTAGTCACCGATACCAAGTACCAATACCACTAGTACTTTCATAAAATTTCCCTTAAAAATAATGACAGATATTTTTAAAGAAAGGCCTGCATATCCCAATATGCCATTTTTCCTTAAAATTGCATGAAATTAATGACAATTTTTTGTTCTTCTAATTTCTAGTTCCTTTGTAAAACGGCCAAAAGAAGTAGGCTAATACAAATATCAGCTGCCGTTGCGAGCATCATAATATTGAAATAAGGCCAGGTATGAGGGCGATACGATACCTGCTATCGGTACTAGCTCATCAATAATAATAATAATAATAATAATAATAATAATGATGATGATTAGTTAGTGATAAGGTGTTTAATTAGTAGAAGAATTAATTGACAAATAAAATCAAATTTTGAAATCTAAAGAATTACCCCCCCCCCTAAAAAAAAGAAAAGAAAAAGTTTTTACAAAATTGCACTATTTGTTCCTCTGTTACCTGAAATGTTGGGATTTTTTTTTTTATTGTCATGGCAACTGATATAGTTTTCTTACTAACTAAAAATAAACACATTGTATCCCCAAAGTTGCAGCAACATTCAAGTGCTTGTGAAATGTAAAAGGATAGTCCTAATTGTGTAATATTGTTACCAGATAGAAAAGTCACAATAATAAGCTTCATAGGTTTTAATAGAAATGTCATACGATTTACAAAGTATGACAAGCATTTTTACTTGAGTTCTTACAGCAAGACAAGACCCATCTATGGTAGAAAATTGAAAAGTTTGAAAAAAAAATCAATTTAAAGTTTAGGATGAGCGGCAATCAGCTTTGAGGTGGGGGCTGGGAGAGCCGCATCTTTCAAACAAGACGAAGAGTCTCCTTCAGTACAACGGACAGCTCCCAGCGCAACCTCTGGAGACGGCGGTTTGAGTCTTCCTCAACAAACATGCGCGTGAGACATCATTAACGCAGCTGAACGATCTCGCTTTTGAGGCTCCGCCCTACATCTCCTTCATCCGAGTGTGTTTGATGGAAAGTTGGCTGGGCTTACTGGCTGTTAGCGGTACATTTACATGGAGAAGGCATGGAAGTCAGTAACTTCCTCATAAGTAGCCTCTTTCTGCATAGAATGACTCAGGATTGTGACCATTAAAACTCTTTTGCTCCCCCAAACTTATAAATACACTCTATTTTAAGTGTCCCAAATACGTATTTATACGTTTTTCTATGCTTGACATAAAGTAGGCAGCCTCTCAACTGCAGAGCACGGTTAAAGAAATGGTAGTTATTACAAAAACGGCCAGCAGGTGGCAGCAGAAGAAAAGAGAACAACAAGGGCCGTGTTGAAAAATGCTCATTTACCCACAGCTCCAAACAGATTTGTGAATAATGATGAAACTTAACTATATTCTAATGCTAATTGCTGCAAAACACATAGAAACATATTTTCTTTAGGTAGGTTGCATGTTTTTTTTTTTTTATAGCTATAGAACAGTGTGGACCTTGCAAAATCAGTCAAAATCCAGTAAAACAGCCGGGAGTGAAGGGGGTTGCTTCAGTGGAAATGGCTGGGAGTGAATGAGTTAAGGACACAATAACTGGGCTCAGTTGACTGTGCTTAATATTGAGTGTGTTTTAAATAAGTGCATATTTATACATGTTTCTCTAACCTCCTGCTAAGGAGAGCCTTTAAACATGCAATGCATATTCCTGAATGCAAAGTCACTTTTTAGCTCCCAGGTTAATCTCGTCGGTTTATTTAAAAATATGTCCGCGCAGAGTAAGTAATTTTTTTTAGATATCACTCTATGATAACAACTTTAGTTTCTGCAATATCATCATCATCTGTTTTTCTCGACTTCTTGACACTGCACACGCCCACATGGTCGGAACCAGTATTTACAGCTTGGCCTTGCAGAATCAAAACAAATCTAGACAGGGTCATGATCTCTCCCTGGAAGAGACAACCACCTTTAATCTGCCAAATATGACATGGCTCGGGCAAGGAAAACCGCAGACAGCTGGGGAACAAATCAAAATAATAAGTTAACGATCCAAATCTATTATCAGATGATGTTAAACCTTTGGGGTGTTGCTAACAAAAGCCTCGCATGCTGCATGGCATTACCATCAACATTCATTTTTAAAGAAAGGACTTCCAAACATACATTCAGTCATAGGTACAGACAAGAAAAAAAAATAAAAACATGGTCACACGTGTCAGCAAAACTGCATGCTCCATGATTGACAGCCAGCCTCAAAATTCAGTGAATCCTGCCAATTTGGTGTTTGGGTACTCATTTCCTGGTCGCAAATTTTGTTTCATGTTTATGAATTGTGGTCATTTGTTTAACAAACAAAATCAAAGACAAACACGAGTGATACCATGATGTGCTTCCTGTTGAGCCTTTTCGGAGGGCTTAAAATCCAAATATCCAAAACAATTTTTTACCTCCACCAAGTTCAAAACCACAACATGAAGGTATTGTTTTTTTGATCGACTTTTACTTTGTATGTTTTTAAGCATGATGATACTAGAGATCTGCTATTCTAGAGGCACAACAATTAATTGATTAACCAATAGCTAATGTTAATGCTAAATCGACAACAATTTTGATAATTAATTATTTAGAACCATTGTATAACTTAATTATTCTCAGAGTTCCGTAGTGCATGAAAGTCAACATCTGCTTTTACGTTAGAAAACATGAAACCCAATTTATGGCGTTTTCTGACATGTTCAAGACCAAACCAATCAAATAACGAGTACATTTTCTGCAAGGTCAGTTTGAATTAATGTCCTGTTATGAATAAAGATGGTAACAATATATATTTTTAAAAATCTGATTAATTGATTAATTTAAAAAAAACTATTTAAAGATGAATCCATTCTCAAAATAATTGTTCGTTGCACCCCTACAACAATCACAAACCACTTTCATGAAAATCAGTGGAGAACAAATTAACTTTCAGCAAGAATCCAAGAACTTCATTTATATATTTTGCCGTTACAGTCCACTTGCATTGGGGCCAATTGAGCAGCAGCTACCAGCAGATAGCCCTGCACCAAACTGTACTGGTGTGTAAAAATGTGGCCTTGCACATCACTGTTTTTCAGTCCAATATTGGTAACAATTTATAATAACTATCTGTTATAACTAGTTAATAGATCATTAGTAAACTGTTAACTAATGAGTTATTTACTAACAGTTAATGAGGAATAGTTGCAACTTAAGACTAATGTTCCAATAACATATATAAACTATTAACTGATACTCAACAAGTCACTAGTAATTTACTAATAGCTTGTTTAAGATCTATTAGTCGTTTAGTACGTATAGTTATAAATCATTAACTATAACTCATTACCTTTAACAGTTTATCAATGGCATATCTACAAGCATCATTATACATCCTTAACAAACGGTCATTTATGATTTAGTTTACTAATGATCTATTACCTAGTTATAACAGATAGTTATTATGAAGTCTTACCCAAATATTTGGTAGAGGTCTGTGCTCTTCCAAGCGCTTTTCTACTTTTGGAATAGTCATGCATCAAGCTGTTAAAAGCCAGAGTCTGCTTCTGCCCTAAAGGCTGAGTCGAGACTCTGAGGCTTTTGTTGATGAAGATGCACCACCCAAGTGTGTGTGACAGCACCAATACTGCTTTTGATGCGGCTGTTGGTGCACATGGTGGATGCTAGTCTGCAACTGATGTGCAGCATATGGACAAAGGTCTTAGCGCCGCGGATTCCTGCCTGCTGCACTCTCATGAATTATGGAATTCAGCACAAATATGCAAATCTGGGCATTAGCCTAGTTATAGCGCTGTACTGTAACTTACAGTGACTTATTTATTATGTATGAAGCGAGTATTGGAGTGAGAGGTCCTGGCAGTCGGCTTCTCTCAGATGCGCAGTTTCACATCTTGATGGAGCATAAATAGTAGGAGAGGTAGCTCCAAATCGCAAGCTTCTTTCCACTCGGAGGAACAATTAGAGTCTGCCTCCACACTCAATTGCCAAGCTACTTAAAATAACAATGGCTTGCACCCGATTTGGAAGCCTGCAAGATACACAGGGAATAAGTGTGCAGTTGTTGCTAATCCTCTAATTTCCCCCCACAAGGCTGATGTTAAATGCGATCAGTGATGAGTCGGGGGAGGCGGGATGGAGAATGGAGAACATGACAACTTAGAAAACACACCACACATGACAAAATGCAATGAGCGTAAATATCATCATGGTTGTCGACATGCTAATTCAAAAAGTCAGCTCGCTGTTGCTCGGTGCTGAAATCCTACGCACAAGCTGCAAGCTCAAAGCCTAATGAAATAAATCCGGCGGCTTTGAGACAAACGGAGCTATAATTAGCTCTGGTCAGAGTCAATCATCAAAATCATGACAGCGGATGACTTGTGTTTAACAAGCAGCCAGGGGAGCGTGGATACCTCGGACTTGGGAGGCACGGCTCCGATTCGAGAATCCTGCAGTCATAAAAAGTTATTGCAACTTTTTTTTCCCTTTGAGGGCTGCGTACAGAACAATTAAGCAGTTATATGTTACAGTTATTTTTAGTGATGTTCAATACTACTTTTTTTTTTCAGGCCGATATCAGTATGAGTCACCAATACCGATACGAAGTGCTGATTTGATAAATAAATATAGAGCATTTTTCCTTAAAATTGCATGACATTAAATTAAATTAAATTAATGACAATTTTCTATTCGGCTCTCACATGGTTTGAAAGTGCCACGGACACGTCTTGGAGAGCTGGAGCAACCTAGCTCGGTGCTAACGGCTAACTGAGTGTGTTCTCCAAAGCAGAGAACCGGCGGTAGTGCTACGCAGTCCAACGCTAACATTCCGCCCCTTAAACGTTGCGCGTTTTAACTCCAGTGTACTGCAGTGTATTTCTATTGGGTAATTTTCACGTGGACATTTCTGTGACTGGAACTCCCTTCCGCGGAGGCTTTCCAAATAAGAGGTGGTCGTTAATTGAGCGTTAAAAAAAAATATGCCTTTAAAGGCACTTTAAGGCGATCATTTTGACACCCTTAGTTTTTTTTAAATAGAAATCAGGGATGGGCGAATACTGATATAGGCCGATATCAGGCCTTATTTCAAGGTATCGGTACCCACGATGGCAGCCGATACCAGTACTGGCTGTCGTCGTGAGGCTGTTTTACAATCAGAAACTAGAAATCAAAAGAATGGAAAATTGCTATATGCTATGCAGGATTGGGATATAGAGGTCTTTATTTATTTTTATTTTTTTTTTAGGTGGGGGGGTGGTATTTTATGTGTTAAAAATACTAGAAGTAATTAGTATCGGTGACTACTGCTATCGAACATCAGTAATAGAAATCATGCAAAAAAAACGTTGTACTCAAATGACCGTATGTAGGACTATTTTCCAGCCTGGCATCATCATCGTGTCCGTGTAATTTCTGTCACCATTATGTGCAATCCCCCCCCCCCCGCAGCAATGTACTTAAAAACAAAGGCATGTCCTGCTGCAACAGACTCCAAATTTATGAGTTGCAATAAAAAACATGTTATTGCAAGTAAACAGCAGAGTGAAATTTACTGTTGAATTTTGAACCAGTTATTGTTCGGAGGATATAAAAATGTACACTTTATTACTTTATTTCCAATGCGGTGTTTTGAATGAAAAAGAATCGATCACTTTTTAGTTGCCTTAAAAAAAAAAAAAGCCCACACAGCAGCTGGAACATACAGATGTAAAAAAAGGTCTTTTAAATATCTTATGTTTACAGGTTTTCCCCAGGCTGAAGTCTTCCTTCTACTGCGTACCCCACTAGTTCCCACTCCCTTCAGTTGCTATATTCTTTGTTCTTGTACTCTTTATTTACTATTCTATTTTAACGCCCGTGGCACAGTCTCACTCAGTCTTCTTTGACCCACATTATTCACAGCAACTAGCTCATATTATTAGAGTTTCGCTCATTGGCCCAGTTGTGTTGATGGCAAATGATCAGACTGTGAAGACTCACGGCAACATCAGCATTTAGAACTATTAGTGCTTACTGTATACAAAAACAGGAAGTTAATTGGAATGATACACTGTAAAAAATAAATAAATAATTAAATAAATAAAAAAGACGTGTAATATCAAATTATTAGTCAATAGTGATCTAGCCAAGAGAGGGTGGAGGGGGGATTCCCCTTCGGGCCATACTGCTATCAATGCATACAAAAGTTATCTTCTCAATACAGTATTGATCAATTCCCACACTCAAAACTGACATCCATACAAAGGTGCCACTAATTTCTACATTTTTGCTTCTACTCAACATGACGCCAAAGCCTTGAAATTGAATCATTCAAACTGTTGAGCAAAAAGGCCCTTTGTTGTTCTCTCATGATAAATCTTTTTTTTTTTTTCCCTCCTTGATGAATAAACCAACACGCCCCAGACACACTCACATGCGGAGAAAAAAACCTCACGAATGAATTAGCATTTTAAACAAATATCTCTGTATGCCTCAGCTAATAGTGTTCATCCCTTAATTGAAAACAAAGCTTCATCAAATATTAATTCCACTCCCTTGTAATTTTCAATTGCTCTTGATTAGAAAACATTGAGGGGGATTCATTTTTGTTTTTTTTGTTTTATTATTTCCCTCGCTCAGCCCATTCTTTGCTGAAGTGGATCAAGTCCATCAAATAAACTATATCTTTGCCACATAAAGCTCGCTTCACATTATGGAGTTTAATATCCTCTGACCCGAGATTTTCATTCAGACATCCATCAAAACTGCTGCCATTTTTTTTTACAAACAAGCTCGTTAACAGTCAAGCCAGGTTACGCCAAGATGCACAGATGAGCTCAAAATTATGATTTTGAAAGCTAAACCTTGGTCTGGCTTCAGGTTCGACTGAAGGCGGGAGGGGGGAGGTTCTGTTTGAACAACATAAATAGGGTGACAAAAAAAAATAAAAAAAAGAGAGAGCAATGATGATGACATGTCAAATCGGTAAAATTACAGAATGAACAATACTGAGCTCTCCAGAAAAAAATAAAAAATAAATAAATAAATAAAAATAAATAAAAATAAATAAAAATAAATAAAAATAAATAAAAATAAATAAAAATAAATAAAATAAAAATAAATAGGGTGACATCATACCAGTGTGACAGTGTAACAGTAAACAAAGCAATAGGGGACAGCCAGTATTTTGTGTTTTTCTTTCTTGGTATTCTGCTTTAAAGATATGTTTTGTTTAGGAAAGTTACCCTTGGGACTGCATTGTGTCGAGTTCCACCCTTAGGTTATGTGACACTGTAGTTGACACCCCAAACAGGTGCACAAAAGTGTTGCTGGTACGGTTCATCTTGGTAAACTTCACTAGTGTGGAACGAAGTACACATTTTGGACTTTTTGGAGGAGGCAAATCCTGCTTCCTCTCAAACGCTTTCAGTTCCAGGACAGTGAAAACAAACAAAGTATGCGTCCCATTTTAGCTACCAATCAACAGATGCTCCATTCAAGAGAATCACTCGGCTATGAAAATAACGAGTGACCCCGCTTTCATTTTGACCTTCTGCCCCTTACTCATCAGCCCGTGTCTGAATGTTTGATGTTCCCACAAACACTGCATTTAAAGTTATTGGGCGGTTTTACAACACTGAATAAATAGCTGCTTAGGGAAATAAAATCATGTTCATTTATTTCACATGCATTCTTGTCCAGTTGAACCGGGAACCGTGGAGCACTCCTGATTAGTACAGTTGGGAAATTGATGACTCGTAAGGCAAATTTAAATCCGCTTGACTTACTTTTGCACATGAGCGTAACTTAATTTAAAAGTTAAGTAACTTTTTTTTTTCATGTAAAGAATGTTAAAATGCTTCTTAAAATTGCAGTTAGTAAAATGGTGGTTAATGATTTCAACAGTTTGTGGATAATATATGAATAATGGCTATTATATGTCGTTATTATTTCTGTTCACTTTCAAAATTATTGGTCCTCTTTAAAGTTGGCGCAGATCCCAGGCACGAGGCATGGCACACCATATATATATATATATATATATATAAAATAAGTGAAATTACAATTATATTGACATTTTGTAAAACTTCATTTATTGTAGAAAACGTTAGGGAGCTATTTATTTGTTGACATTTTCAATAGTGCTTATCCTGCAAAATCCCTGCACTTTTGGTTAAACAAAGATGTCTATTTTATAAGATTGATTAAAAAAAAAATAACTTAAGGATTTCTCAAATCTGAAAAGCTGGTTAATAAGCAACATCCTTGAAGGAATTTAAAGGAAGTCAAGAGTTTGTAGTAATGACTCAAAATGTTGACATTAATATTTTTTTTTACTTTTACCGCCAGGTGAATGTCGACTCCAACTATCGGTTATCAGCCATGAAAAAAAAAAAACATATCGGTCTATCACTAGACCAGAGAACTCAGAGAAAACTGATGAAAGCATGCAAACTCCACTTAGGAAGGCTCAAACCCAGACTATCAGAACTATGAGGCAGTTAATCACTTGCTCACTCTGCTGCCAATTAAAATTGTCGTTAAAAAAAAAACGTTTTGAAATCATAACCAAACGGAGGTCATAGGTTTGACGGTATATGCTCCTTTTACTGTATATTCATTTATTCAAGATTTAAGCCATTATGTGTCCAATTGTTAATCACATGAACATGACATCTGTCCCCACCTTCAGCAGCTTTCAGACGTGAGTCAATTCGCCTTCGACATTTCAAACATGAAATGACAATCAAACGATGCCAAATTGAACATCGGGATATAAGCGCTTTTTATAAATCTCACAGTATTTCGCTAGTATTTCATCAGCGGATCCGCTCCAGTCAGAAAATGGCTTTCCGCCTTTGACAAGTTCCTTATATTCCCGAGGCACCTGCTCCCATAAGTTAACACCCACATGCTTAGGATCAAATGTGAATTGCACAGCCTGTGGCAATTTTACTCTCACGGCGTTAACAAGTGGCTGTTTGCAATTTCAGAACTCGGGTCCAACGTCAGACCGAGACCGGATGCTGCCGAAGGAGTAGTAAGAGTGCATCAAGGTCACTTCACCTGGAACATCAAGTACTGTACAGCTTCGTGCCAATTACAAAGAGATGCACAAGGTGTGCGTTTGTCATTCTTGAGTCACTCCACGCAAATCAAGATAAACGACGTTTAAACTGATTGCGTTAAAGTTGTTCTTGAATGGCAGCATGATTGTCCCCGTGAATCACATCCAGCCAATTTAATGGATATGACATTTTAATTAATAACTTAAATCAATACGTGATTTCCTCGAGATTTATTGCTTTAGGAATGATAAATGATGGATCGTTTTTGTAATGGAAAAAATGGCTTGTTTCAAGGCGATTTGGAATTGTCTTTCTTGGCCAAGATAAGAAATCACTCACCTGCGAGTATTGTTACGCATCAATTTAAACCCACGCGTGTCGTAATGCACCTGCGAGACACCTCCACGCAGTGTATATTTCACAAAGAAAGACCGAAAGGTGTGGGGGGAAAAGTGGTTACCTCGGTGAGGATGTCAGCGCGTCTGCTGCTTTCGGGAACAACGGATGATGCTGATGATGAAGATCACGCATGCCAAAACATGGGAAACACTTTTGCCCACGGCCGCTCCACGTAAACGGTAAGCAAATTAAAACGTCCGTTTCCCCTGTCGTTTTCTCTCATTGGTAGACGAATGCAGTTGAGAAAAGGAGCCGAATGCTACCGCTGCTCCTGCGACGAGCGTGTACGTACACAGACACGCGTGGAAAACTAGAGAGAGAGAGAGAGAGAGAGAGAGAGAGAGAGAGAGAGAGAGAGAGAGAGAGAGAGAGAGAGAGAGCGCTAACAGACTGAAGGGAGTCTGGGAGGAGCTAAGTAGCCTACTGTCAGGTGATCATGTCAAGGTGCTTTCCTCACTCATGGGCGGGGCCTAGAAAATCAACCACAATCCTGACATCATTATCCATCCATTTTGGACATTGCTTGTTGCCCATTAGGCTCCTGAGTGAGTTATCAAATTTGAAACTGGGCAACAAGCCTTAGCCTATATTTCAATTTCGATGTTAAAAGGACAGTGTGTAGAATTGTTTTCGAATTTTCAATGATTTGCACAAAAAAAGTTCTATCACATTAATGTAATTTTTTCATATAATTATAGGTGTAGTAATAACTAGTTATATTACACAGGTCTCGCCATGCCTTAAAGGAGGGTGACATGTTTCACCGTCATCTTCGTGCCAGTAATTGGCGGTGGGCTTGCGAAGTGTGGTCTCTCTGAGGCACCGCAGTGCTTCGATCTTAGCTCATTGCATTTTATTAGTTCACCACTAGATGGCACTAAATTCTACACGCCGTCTCTTTGATTAAAACTTTTTTTTTTTCAATCAAGGTCAAAAATAAATTTCGTAATATTTGTTTTCAAAGTTTTTAACTATTTGTCAATCAATTCCACACTGTTCAACATTGTGATAATAAGTTAAGTAAACCAAAAATAAATGCTAAAAATATATATTTTTTTGATTTAGCTTTTTTTTTTAATAAAAAAAACATTTGGACTTACCTTTATATTTAACATTTCATGAAAGCTCCAATTATAAAATTACCCATGTTTCTGGTAACGTAAATCCATGTTGGATGTTTCTAACAAACAATCCACGATAAAATGAATAAAAAAATCTGTTTTGATCAATTTATTAAAGCCACTCACAGTCATCTGAGTACAAGTGAATGGAAGAAATCGCACCCTCAACCATCCTGATAGAGGCTGTTCTGTACTTGTACGTTTGGTCGGCATTGCAGGCATAAATTATCTTTAGTTGAAGTGAGGTTTGTGATCCACCAATGCTGACATTTGTCTTCAATTAGTTACAGTATGTACCGAATTGCACAGTAAATCATGTGGTATGGCTATATCAAGGGAAAAAAATGTATTGCAGCAAAGCAGTACATAACATACTACCAACAATATAAAACAATTCCAAGGCTATCTTACTTCTAATAGACTCAGACCAGTACACAGTAAGCTCTAACATAATTGGAACATGACAAACAATAGAGCGAGCACACTGCTCACGTATAGACTTTGGGAAGCGGCAAAGTGCACAACGTCTGAAGGGCTTTCCGAAAAAGAAATGTTCGGAACCTTGGAGCATCTTATGAAGGGTCAGTGTATGTCTAACAACCCGATCTACAACACTGATGACTTCCTACCTGAAAATGTTGCAGCAGCTAGATGGCAAAAAAAATAATAAAATATATATATATATATATATATATATATATATATAAGAGAAGCCAAATAGAGGGCAAGTGAAGGATGCATTCATATTTCAGCAGCCCAGTCAGACGGAGCGAGAAAGGCAGGGATCATGTCTGATGGCTTACAAATGTGTGACGTTTGTAAGGTGTGCTGAGGGTTGGCAACTAAAATGATATCTCAATCATCTGGCATTGGCTAGAAAGAGTCAATCAGTGATTTAAAAGAGTAAGTTTGCATGTACATGTACCTGATCATTTTATCAGTGACGAGTTCCCTTCATGCTTTAAATGAACTTTTCATGCTGACTCAGTCTTTGATGAACGGAGACATACAGCATTAAGAACGCACGTTTGTATACTTTAATATTTTAAAATAAAATGGCAACACCAGTACCTTTTGTTTTTCATATGCTGCAATTTAAATGCATTCAAACAACGCCCCCCTCCAAAAAAATAACAAATAAATTTGGGCGGAGGCACACTGTGAAGTGAGGATGTAAAAAAATAGGTGCCACTACTACTAAAAATGGTTTCTAGATGTTTTTTTATATGTTGCTAAAATAATCCGAGAAACA